>NC_092676.1:14864021-15167051 GCF_964355755.1 Antedon mediterranea
AAACAGTATTTTTTCAAGCAGTTTCGAACAAATAGGGGTAAGGGATATTGGTCTGTAATTACAAATTGCATTTTTATCACCAGATTTAAATATAGGAGTGATATGGGACATTTTCCACTTAGCGGGGATTTCCCCCATACGCAGGGACAAGTTAAACAAATTAAATAATGGTGGAGCAATAAATTCGGAAGCAGATTTCAATATGTATGGATGCACGGAATCAGGACCTGGAGATCTATTAGATGAAAGTCCATTAATCACCTTCTCAACATTGTAGACGTTAAAGTTAAGTTGAGAAAGTTCAGGGAATATATATATATATATACACATACCAAACCGGGCGATTTAGAATTAATGTTCTTTGCCTGATTTGTTTATATATATAAAAGTATCTCTTCGGAGATCCCGCCTCGTGAATAAAAATACTGTAAGATGAGGGCGTATCAATTTGATCTCTGGTGCGCGTGCGTACAACTTAGCACTAGTGCTGTTCCGCCGTACCACGCCGAGAATGTTAAAGAGTCGCTATCCAATCGAGTTCGAACAATACCATGAAAGCCCCAGTGGTCTAATGGTTAGGACATCTGCATATCAAGCAGACGGTCCGAGTTCGAGTCTCGGTTGGGGCGACTTTTTCTCATTCTCACAGATTTCCTCATCTTTATCGTTTCAAATTAATTAATTAAATTTCAGTATATCACCGGGCGGTTTAGAATTAATGTTCTTTGCCTGATTTGTTTATATATATATTATATATATAAATCCTAAGGCAAATTACTGAAAAAATGACAATGCTGTGGGTATCAGTGGCTGGATCTCAATGGAGATACAAAATAAAAGCGAAAAGCTAAATCAAAACGAGAGGTAAAACAGCCAGAAAAGTTAGCAGAGCTTTCGGGCAACACTAGCCCTTCATCAGTGCAAGTGCATATATATAAATTAATTTGAAATTTAATTAATTAATTTGAAACGATAAAGATGAGGAAATCTGTGAGACTCGAGACTCGAACTCGAGACTCGAACTCGGACCGCCTGCTTGATATGATTTCCTCATCTTTATCGTTTCAAATTATATATACTAGATGGCACGCTCGCTTCGCTCGCGTACCATCTAGGTCGTGCCCACAGATGGTTCTCGAATACACAGTATTTCCAGCGAGAAAAAAATGGAGATTTCAAATGTACGTACTGCAGGACTATAATACATTGTCGTTTGCAGAAACGAATAAATATACACAATGATTTATGTAGTCAACCAAAATTAGCACCATGAGAATTACTTCCGAGAGAGAAACAAAATGAGTCAATTTTTTTTTATTTGGACTCATTTAAACAAACCCAATTTGTGTTTTGTATGTAACATTAAGGGTTGAGGGATGGGGGAAGAAGATAGGTACAAAGAGGAAACATTTTAAAATATATTCTTATCCACTCGTAACGAAATATTGTTTTTAATGTTTTATAGGCCTATAAATAATATACCACTAAATACAGTAAAACATTTACGATTTAATACGGTACTTTGTTAAAACTCTCACTGTCATAGTCGATTGAAATAGTAAAGTACGTAGCGATACACCACTACGACGTTTATATATTTTTTAATTATTAATTAATACAAACGTTGAGAAGCAACTGTCAGTAATAACGTTTATTTATTTGTATATTATATGTTTATAATCTAACAGTAGGGCCTACCCACACTCACAGTAATAAAGTTTATTTGTATATATTTTTATATTACATCTAACAGTACCAACACTCACAGTAAGAAATTTGCAAATTGCGATCAAAAGTGGTTAATACCTTAACAGTATTGTACAGCATTGCAATACTATTTATGTTTATTCTCCAAGGGGGCCCATAAATCTAAATCTATACCTCTATGGTTAAACCAAATAATTTGGAATGTTTATTTGTATATTATATGTTTATAATCTAACAGTAGGGCCTACCCACACTCACAGTAATAAAGTTTATTTGTATATATTTTTATATTACATCTAACAGTACCAACACTCACAGTAAGAAATTTGCGATTCAAATTGCGATCAAAAGTGGTTAATACCTTAACAGTATTGTACAGCATTGCAATACTATTTATGTTTATTCTCCAAGGGGGCCCATAAATCTAAATCTATACCTGTATGGTTAAACCAAATAATTTGGAATGTTCCATTCACCACAAATCAATACATTTGTAAAAACGTATATTAAATGTATCAAAATAGTATTTTTTAAAGAAAATCGGCCTGTCTTCAACATTATGATGCTGTACTCGAACTGTTCAACCGGTTTTCAACTATTAAAAACAATTATCGTAGGAGGAGATAGGAAAATGCGAAGCCTCCTCGCATTTTTGTGGCGGGTATTTTTCAAGATGGACATCCATTAGACAGTGTATACCACGATCGGAAAACACCCCTATTTGGGGCAAATCGTTGAACCTAAATTCGTTTTAATCGTCAATAACTAATTATCTAACTTAATTTAATTAGTAAACAGGGTTACATCAGGCGGTTAAAATCAGTACCGAAAGTACGAACCAACTTTATATACCATCGAGTAAAAATTCTAGAAGTAAGGCGCGATTTACCGAATTTTGCCCTTACGTAAATTTATATATAGATATATAGATATATATAAACACATTAGGCAATGAACATTAATTCTAAACCGCCCGGTGATATACTGAAATTTAATTGATTAATTTGAAACGATATACTTATATATATATATATATAAAGTATATTTTATGCAAGTAAATAAACTAATTAATTTAATGTATGTAAATGTAAAGAGTGCAAATAAAACAGAAAAGGGAAAAGGGAAAAACACTAAAAAGAAGAGTTAACGGAACACATTGAGAATGCTAATGCTAACAAATAGTTATTGAGTTATTTTTTATTCTCTTTATATTTATTGATATTGATTCAATTTGTAGGTAATGTAAATGTATGAATGATCTTTTGCAGAGATTTTTATGTTTGTGATGTAAGGGGAAACTTAATATTTAAATATTTGAATAATATACACAAACATAATCACAAAACACTAAAAAAAGACGACATGCTATATTGTAGATCCAGCCGATTGTTGCATTGTACCGTGCTATGTATAGCGACAGCAAACGAGACTGATGTATTATTCTATACCTTTAATGAGTCATATAATACCAATCAATACATAAAATCGTATAGTATATATTTGATATTTTCATAATTATCAGACATCAGAAAGTTGATAGGTCTAACTAATATAAACAATCATAATTAATCTTATATGTATATGTTTGTCCTTATCGAAGGATAACACCGACTGATTTTCTACATAATTGATTTAAGAAAACACTAAAATAACCCTTATAATATTTAAATCGCTGTCAAATTATATGCTTAAAAACCAGCTATTGACAAAAATGTAGTCAATCAAACCGACAATCTTTAAAGGTTTATAGTTCATGAAAATAAATCGAATTGATCATAATGTATGACGAAAAAAATATCGTGAGGTTGCACATTACCTACGTGCTGCGCATCAACGCGCCTTGTTTACGTCAAGATTGTGGAATCAAACTAAAAAGCTTATGACCTGTATTATGGGAAATAATAATTGCAAGCTTTTTTAGCTAACCAGCAGATTTATACAATGACAATAGGAGATCTTTTAATAATAAATATATATTACTCTAATGGCTTTCCTGATAATCTTAAGTAAAGTTAAATTTCAATATCTATTGCACTCCGTATATCATCAGAGCCAGCAGCAAATATCTGGATCTCTGTGCAATAATAAAATGCTTTAACATAATGGCGAAACCATTGTGAAAAATGGTATGCGTTATAAACCAAATCAGACATAATATACTCCAACAAGTGCATACGTACTGCGTACTGAGTGTTACGTTATAATTATCGTCATGATGCAATCAATAATCGTACTTCGACGCTTGATATTGACTTAATTGTACTGTTTTCTAAAGCATCCGGTGTATTAACTCCCACATTTCTAATAATATGTTACACCTCACAAGAATATCCACTACGCTATCGACCATTATGATAATTGAAGTGTCATCTAATAAACATAATTATACTGCAACTTAACCATTATCGGCGAATTACCGTATAGCCTATGATATTGAACACAATATAAATGCTGCACTACATTTTCTGTAGTATTCTAAAACAATATTTTAAGCATGGATAAGGCAAAATCTATGTTCAATCATTTTTGTTTTTCCCTTGTTTACTTTCTCCTCAGCACATTTTTCTATCATGAATCCATATGATAATACAATACAAACATTGGAATTAAATTATAAAAAACAAGTAAATGTTTTAATTGTTATAAAACGTTCACTTCGGTCGTTTTTTTTTCTAGTGTTTTCTTGCCATGGTTAGCAAGTATGATAGTATTGAGTTTATTTTGTTCAGCAATTACTCTTTGCATTTACTTCTTGTAGTCCCGTTTGTAATATCCTGGCATTTTCAGGCTTCAAGTAATGTGTATTTTTCGCCAACATTATTTTCAGAGAATAGGGCATTGCTTACCAACAGAACGCTCCACCTACAAACAAGAATGATGTTTCTTAATGGTCTAGTTAGGAGTAGACTCACCTATGGTTGCCATGCTTGGAGGGCAACAGGAAGTGAAATGTCCAAACTTAGCACAACATACAAAACCTTCCTAAGAAGAATGCTAGTGAATGGCTTTCAAAGGGTCTGCCCACCAAACCATGTAGACATATCCTCAGATGAAGAAACAGATGAAAACTATATAGACTGGCGTTACGTAATTGCAAATGACGATCTCTACAAAATTACTATCTGTCAACCGCTAGAAGAATATGTCTACAAGAAACAATTCAACTGGATCGGACATGTAATTAGAAAAGAAAATGAAGATCCTACAAAAATTCTTACTTTTCACACAACACAAAGTAAACGGAGAGGTCGGAAGATACCATCAGTACTTGATAGAGTTGTTCAACAAAGTCAACTTACTAGATGCAACTTATTGGAGCCTGCTTCAACAGAAATTTATAATTCCCAGCAATGTTTTAACTGTATCTATGAACTGTTTTATAAGTTTTTTTGTGACTGTGCAATTTGGTAGTAGTCACTCTGATACTATACATTTAAAAGTAACAAATCCAAATGCCAACTTTAAGTCAATGGCTACCAGATGTCTCTGTGAGACGGTTATTTGTCCCAGTACCAGTACATTATTATTTATTATGCAGCTTGAGTTAGTCAGTGTCAAGGTTTCACATACATGCATAAATACGATATAGAAAGATTAGTGTTAACCAAGCGTACTTTGGTGGCTTTAGTTATTCCGCTATCTGTCCATATTTTGAGTTGTGTCATAGCTGTTCTGGCCATGTAAACGTCTTATTTCCACTTTCATTAGTGATGAGTGACCCAAGAAATTTGAAATGCTGTACCTTGGTTTCGGTTATTACATATATTCTCCACACACACATAATAATGATGATGATTATGATGGTGATGATGATGATGACGAACGATGATGATGATAATAATATTGATAATGATAATAACGATTATTTATTAATTTTAATTAATTTAATTTAACCGTTTATTTTGTCTTTTTACAAGTGAAAACATTGTTTTTTAGGAGTTTTTTTTATACGGAAGTGAAGTTTATTAAAACTGCGAAATGGCCTATTCAAAATCTGTTTTTTAATTAATCTTTTTTTATGATTTTGTGGGACAATACAAAGAAATAATAATAATCATAAATAATATAACCATTAGTAAGTCACATAACTAGACGTACAACTGTCTTCTGCTTGAAGGGATCTACAGTCGTGTTTGGTAAGTTTAAGAATTTTAGCGCTTGACCTTTGTAGTTATACTTGTTTTATTGTATGATGCCTATGTAAATATGTATCTACTACTAGTATAATTATTTGTGTATATTGCCTTTCCAATGATGAACAATATTTGCGTATTTAGTCTGCCATCTCTTTTTTCAAAATGACTTGTATTTCAGTGTTTTACAATCAACTGCATTCTTGATTTTTACGTAACTCAGTTTGATCATGCCTAACGATTATAATTTAAAGAAAAAATTACAAAAAAGGTATTTTATTTTGAAATGCTAACAAGTCTTATTTCTTCTTTATTCATCAATAGCAATAGCAAATTGGAGCAAACAAAATAGCTTTCGCTAGTTGAAGGTTGGCACCATACTAACAAATACATTTACTTCGAAGAATAACACTGAAATAACAACAGATATAAATGAAATTAACATACAGTAATAAAGGACATAAAAAAAAAACAACAAAACAAATGGGCTACCATAACTCAGTATCTTGATAATAAAAGTTCTGTTATATTTTTAACAAAATTATTTTTAGTCTTAATATTCTTTATATCTAAAGGCAGTTGTGCCATTGATTGAAGCGGAACAAAATTAAGAACACATAGTTCGTATAATCAGGTCTTCCCTGGTATAATTTATGTAGGCCTACATCTAAAGTATTACACGGCTGAAGATGACGCAGTAAATAATATACGTGGTGTACCGCAAACTTTATATATTGTTATTATTAAAATAAATAACTGACATATCTAACGGCACTAGCACTAGCTATAGTTAATTAAAAAGGTGAGTTTTTAAAGCTGATTTTAACATTTAAACCATTATAAAAATATGTACCGGTAGTTTTCGGGTTTTGTTTATTTATTAGGACAACTGATTCTATTTTGTTTAAAATTATTTTTGTTTTACATCATGTTTTCGAGTTTTGTTTATTGAGCAAACCAAATACATGGATATGTGTGATTGGATGCTTTTAATTAATTGATTTTCATAACCGAGACAATTGTTGACTTGACCAAATACTATTAGGAACAAACAAATCACTTACGCGTCAAATACATTTCAGGGGAGGAAGGGTTAGGAAATATTTGTAGGCTTAATGTAGGCTACTACTCTATTTTAGTAGGTCATTGATTCATGCTACCATTCTCTAACACCAGCTCTTAAAAACATGAACAAAATGAATCAATAATATACAACTTCAAGAAAACCAATACAATAATACTGGTACGCTTGCGACAAAAAATATTGAATGATGCAATTTTAAAGGAATTTTTAGTTGTTTTTTTTTGTCATTAACAAACCATGGGGAGTGGGGTGACGCTTAACGCTTAAGTAGGCCTACATATATAAATGTGTACAGAATACAAGTCAGAAAGATAGCGGCGTAGGCCTACGGTTGCTCAACAACACCCCGCCGCTGAGAGTACCCTCTTTAATACATTATATATATATATCATAGATGGACAAAAGAAATGCACGTTAAAATATTTTGCTAAATACAAACGCAGTAAGACAATATTTGGCCTACCTCCGTGTCATTCCAAATTGCTCGTAATTCGTAACCATTTAAAAGCGCTTTGCTTTTCTTTATGTGTTCCAGGGCCAGTTCAACTGCAGGTAAAATCCCATTCCCAACACCTTCCATAGAGCCAGAAAAAGGCGAGAGTCCAGCAAAATAAAGAACCTTATCATCACTGGCTTCAATTCTGTACAACAAAGTTAAAGATAACACGGTACTTATCCACAGACTAATCATTATGCTAAATCAATAAAAAATGGTTGCAAAATCCTTCTCCTCCTTCCTCTAGCCTGTGTACTTAAATTATCAGTATTAAGAACGTTGTGTCACTTTCGGTAAAGAACGTGAATAACTACAATAGACTCTATATTATACAGCACCAAGTATAATATTAGAAATTTAATTACAGAAATCCAATACGCAAAGATGTCTTTTAGATTTCAATAATTGAACGCAAATGCGTAGTTGTTACTCGATCGGTGCATCTTTGAGTAATCGAATAATTTTCGAAGAATTGAGGGCAGCAAAATTATTCAAGCTATTTGTCGTATTCGATTTAGACTTTCACCGTTGAGTTGAGTACAGTTTTTCCGTTGAGTACTTCTTTAACGGAGTATTTTGAGCGTTGAGATTGTTCTTAACGAAAAAGCTTTCGTTGTCAACGTTTTCTATTTGAATGACTTTCTGTTGAGCACAAATTTACAATTCGAATACAAAAAGTACTCAACGAATCTTTACGCTGACAACGAAAGTTCCCAATCGAATACAACAAAGGAGTAGATAGGCGATGATTTTGAGAAAGCAGGTGTTACCCCATTTTCATAGATTTGCTATTTAAATTTAAAGATGTATCCGTCACCGGTTTCCTGTAACATCTATTTCACAAGTATTCGATCGGAATCGGTTTCCTGTTTCCTGATAAATCTATGTAATCTAGCAAAACTAGAATTATTACGTCGTTTTTTTTAAATTTTACTGAAGTTCACTTTACTACATTCTCAGAAAATCATCACGATATCATTCTTCGTCATTATTTTGGTAAACTTTCGAAATCTTATAACGTCATACTCGTACTCATGTCAAAGAACGAATACCTGCGCCCTTCCTTCTTCCCTCCCTCTACCCTCCCTTCCCTCTGCATACAATTTGTTATAAAGGCCAGTTGGGAAATACCAACTTACCTGGTTGCAAAACCTGTTTTGGACCAGTTAATAAAACAATCAGTTGGAAAATCCAACTTAATTGCGCTTGAAAAACAAAATTTTACCAGATGGGAAAAACCAGTTGACGTGATGGGAGAAAACAGTTGGAAAAAACAGTTGAAATAATCAATCAGTTGGACCAAATGAAAATCAGTTGGAAAAACGTCCAGCTGACCAGTTGAGAAAACCAGTTGGAAGAACCAACCAGTTTGACCAAATGAAAACCAGTTGGAAAAAACAGCTGACCAGTTGAGAAAACCAATTGAACCAATTGGAAATCAGTTGGACCAATATAACATATAATTTAGGGGTCATTAGGGGTGAAATATGTCAAATTTGATATTAATTTTTTAGATATAACTTATGACTAATAGCTATTTAAATTATCTATCTAATGTTTACATGCAACCATGGTATAGTTTTTGGGTGAAAATTGTTTTTACATTTTTATCAAAAATTAAAATTTTTCAATAATTATATTTTAGTAAAAACATAACTTAATGAAATATTTTTCAAACAAAGTTTTACAAATATTTTGCCCATAATATAGTCATGTAAAATTTACAATATAAAAACTGAAACGTAATTTGGTATGGAATTACAGGTATTTAAATAGAAACACCCAAAATGTGAGGTCAAATAGGGAAAATTTGCTATTAATCACTTTATCAAATAAAGTATCGTATAATAGCAATTATAATTATCTATCTAATGGTACCAAACATGATATGTTTACATGCAAAAATTGTTTTTTTTGTGAAAATGGTAATTTTTGAATTTTTTATCCAAAATTAGGTCTACAATTTTTCAAGAATTTTATTTTTAGTAAAAATGAAACTTAATGACATATTTTTTAAAACATAGTTTTACCAATATTTTGTCTATAATATAGTCATGTTAACTTTACAATGTCAAAAGTAAAACGTAATTTGGTACGGAATTACAGGAATTTAAATAGAAACATTCAAAATTTGAGGTCAAACGTTAAACTGGTCCAAACCAGGAAAAACCTGCGTTTTTTTCTGTCAAAGTTTTCTTAATAAAATGTTCCACTAGGAATTGTCATCCAAATACAATAATCTTTGAAGCCATGCTTACCTTTTTTTCAAATCCAAGATGGCGTACAAAATTCAAAATGGCTGACCAAAATTATATTTAAACAATATTCATATAATACTATTAAATATTCTTTCCCAACTTTCCTCGGCAAGCATGTATCTTTTAATTTAGAATGTAAGTTCAAATCCAAGATGTCCTTCAAAATCCAAGAGGGCCACCAACATTTTGAATGGCTGCTAAATTGACTTTTAATTGACATTTTGTTTTGCCTATTAAATTGCCTTTCTAAACTGTTTAGATTTTTTTCCCGTGGTTAACCACCACCTTTATTCATTCAATGTCATATATATTTGTTGTATACATCTTCTACTTGTATCTTCTTAGGCCTACTTACATATATATTCTGTTGTATTCTGTTAAAAATCAATTTAACACATTTCCACAATCCATTCAATTTTTGGATTATTAGTATTTTTTGTTATAAATATGTATAGGCCTAATCATAGTCTACTATTACAGTTGCATTTGTTTCTATCAAATAAATTCATTTAACAACAATGCTATTCTCTCTCTCTTAACTAATGATTACTACTTAATAATAACTATTTAAGCAACATGAACATAGTATTCTTCATTTAACATTGTTTTTTATTTTAAATACACCCACTTTTCAACAGAGTTTCTTTAACTTAATGTACATAAAACTCACATGAAACTTAACGAACATTGCAAGTAGAACAAAAAAATAAGAAACCTTATGATAAGAGCGTAAAATATATAACGGCATGGAATATGGTATTAACAATCTTAGTACCAATATTGCACATTCCTTATGATTAGTTCATTATTATGAAAGACATTAATAAGATTGTTTTTATGTTTATTTTGTTTAAATTTACATATTGAGAATTAAAAATAGCATGAAACTCAATATTCATAAATTGTATAGGGTAAAAAGCGACCATAACATTTCTTAATAAAAGTATCATTTCTTTAGGTTTATCGAAAACCGAGACCACCCTAAGTATTGAGAAATGTTGATGGGTTCTCTACTCTATAGAACCCTATTATATAACTAAATATTGATAAGTTTTAGTGAGGCCACTCGTTTTTATAAAATCTCGAAAATATGAGGCTCCACCTAGCTAACACAATATTGAGAATTGTTAGTTGGAGGTCTCCATTTCAATTCAAGGTTTATAAAAACAAGGCCAACAGCCATTAAGTCGCGTGCTACAATGCATAGTGATACCGGACAGACAGACCGACAGACAGACCGACAGACAGACCGACAGACAGACCGACAGACAGACAGACCGACCGACTGACACAGTGAACTATACTGACCGAAATTACTGAACATGTTTAAAAATGTTGAAATGTTTAAAAACATTTATATTTTTTTAATTTACACGTGCGTAGCCTGTCACTTTCGACGTGCTCGTATAACGTAATTTCGAGTTGAAAAGTAAGTCAAGAAAACAGAAATCGGGCAAAAAGAATGCGCAATAACATTTAACGCGCAGTGCGCGCGCAAAAATATGCGCACTCATGGAAATTTTGTAAACGCTTAAAATTGCCTGAAACGTACTCTTATTTCATCGAAAATAAATTTTGAAAATTTTAAGCGCGCGTACGCATGCGTTACATGCGCTACGCAAGTAATTGTATTGCCATATGATGATTTATGCCCTGAAATTTATTAGTACCAAATTTTATTTAATTGTGATTCATGGTTGTTAAGATATGATTACAAACGTGATTTCGTTAAATCGTGCGTAGACCGCGTAATTTTTTATTGCGCACCGTGAAAACATAACCACATCGATTCCTGGCCATAAGGAATATTCTGTGAAAAATTGACTTAGCTAGATTAAACTGATATCAAGATAAGGTCAGAAAGCGATAAAACGCATAGTGATACCGGACCGACAGACAGACCGACAGACAGACAGACAGACAGACAGACCGACCAACCGACCGACATAGTGAACTAGACGCCCGTATTCTTAAACCGGACTTTAGTCGTAGTTCGAGCTAAAACTTTAAAAATGACGTCATTTTAATTCATAAACCGAACTTCAACTAAATCGCCGACTAGTTCACGCCAACCTCGACTAAATCGAGACGAATTTTGATCGATTTTTTTAGTCCTGGAGGGGGCAGGCTAAATGGTCGACTAAATAGTTTTTAAACGATGTTTATGAAAACCGTAACAGTCATTGAGTTGTTATATTGGCCAGATATTGAAAAATGAAATATCTATTTTCATATTTAGCTTAATTAAGTATACATTGGTATAAGTTATATTAATGAAAATAATCTTTATTTACAACCGTATACAAATTACATTATTTTCTTCGCGCAAGTCCGACTTGAACTACGTCACGCCATAGCGACAATGGCAGATGCGGAAATTCACCACGCGATGGAATGTTTAGGGGGCCTAGCGCTTTCTTGTCACCCGATGAAGTGCGTGGTTTTTCGCGATCATACTTTGTTGGTGGCCTAGAAAATATAAAAGTTACCGTACCGCCATGGTTCCTGAATATATTTTGAATATTTTGTTTGTTGTTAATCAAAAGTACTTCACTGTTAAATTGATACTGATCTTGTTCTAATAATTAATGATTACAATTACTTTTCATGTATATAGTCCTGATGCGTAAAAAGTGTTGTAAGAAAATGGAAAGTGATATCAGCGTTGCCAGCGATAAAATTTAAATTATGCCGTATCCTGTCTCAAATAATGCCAGATTGGGAAAAATAATGCCAGATCCCCAAAATGTGGCCCTAAACAGCGCCACCAACGGTTTTATGTCTAATAAACGTTTGTAAAACCCCAACTGACACAAAATAGGGCCTAAAATTGTATCCCCATGTCGTACAAAATTTATATTTTTAGTTTTGTGAGTAATAACTAATAATTCTAAATATCTGGGGTGCGAAAGTGGTAATTGCAAATGACAACAACACCAACCCCACCCCCCTCCCCCACCCAAAAAAAAAAAAAACCTGTTACACACAGCCATGGAAATTTATAATTTTTGAACTGAAATATGAGAGCTGCTCGATGGCCGGGATCTTTGCACTTAATTTCAAATATGAAAGGATCTTAGCCCACCATAATTAGAAAATAGCAATTATAATTTGAAATAGGAAATAAAAAAAATTATTTTGAGTGTCTCCAGGACCTCAGCCCCACCATGGTTGATAAGAAAATTTGGAAAAAAATACCTACTCGATGGCCGGAAATGGCACTTAATTTAAAATATGAAAAAAAATATATTTATTAGTGTCTCCATGATCTTAGCCCACCATAGTTCGAAAATGGCAATTATAATTTAAAATAGGAAATCAAAATATATATTAATTGTGTCTCCAGGATCTCAACCCCACCATGGTTGGGGCTGAGGTAAGAAAATATGAAAAAAATAGAGCTGCTCAATGGTCGGAAATGGCACTTAATTTCAAATATAAAATAAAAATATATTTATTAGTATACCTCCAGGATCTTAGCCCATGATAGTTTTGAAAGTGCCAATTATAATTTAAAATAGGAAATAAAAATATATATTAAGTGTTTTCAGGACCTCAGCCCCACCATGGTTGGGGCTGAGGTAAAACAAATTGGAAAAATAGAGCTGCTAGATGGCCGGAAATATAATGGCACTTAATTTAAAATATGAAATCAAAATATATTTATTAGTGTCTCCATGATCTTAGCCCACCATAGTTCGAAATTGGCAATTATAATTTAAAATAGGAAATCAAAATATATATTAATTGTGTCTCCAGGACCTCAACCCCACCATGGTTGGGGCTGAGGTAAGAAAATATGAAAAAAATAGAGCTGCTCACTCAATGGCCGGAAATGGCACTTAATTTCAAATGTGAAATAAAAATATATTTATTAGTACCTCCAGGATCTTAGCCCATGATAGTTTTGAAAGTGCCAATTATAATTTAAAATAGGAAATAAAAATATATATTAAGTGTTTCCAGGACCTCAGCCCCACCATGGTTGGGGCTGAGGTAAAACAAATTGGAAAAATAAAGCTGCTAGATGGCCGGAAATTGCACTTAATTTTAAATAAAAATGTATAAGAGTCCCTAGGACCTCGCCCCATCATGGTCACTGAGAGGTGAAGAACATTTTGAAATATAGGGTTGCTACGACGATGCAAATGGAACATAATTTGAAATATGGAAAACAAATTCTCTAGAAGAAATTCTTTTTAAAATTAGAGCTTCTAGTTACCGGAAATTGCCATTTTAAGGGTTGGGGTAGGGGTGTGGCCACTTATAATTATGAACTGAAAAAACAAAACCCCTTTCATAATGTTTTCGTTCAATTGTCTCTATATCTGGGGATCCAATAACCCGCATGGTCTCTGAAATAGAGCAACATAATTGGCCAATAGCTAGCCTCTTCGGATTTGTTGTGCTGCCTATATCGCACACACGGTAGTTTTCGAGCAGCCTCCCTATCCGAAGAGTCGATGAAGTCCGAAACGAAAGGATGGAAGAACTATTGTACGGAAAATCCGAACAGATCTGTTTTTTACGATATGATATTGTGTAAGGTGATATGTATTAACAAAATATTTTATTTTTGTTCTGTGGTATATTATTTTTTTGGTTGTTCAAAAAACACAAAATTATGCCAGATTATGCTAAAAACGGCTAAATAATGCCGCGGCATTATGCCAGATGCCGTGGGCCTCCAAATAATGCCAAAAAGCATAATAATGCCAGAAATGGCAACTATGAGTGATATCAATGCGCAAAATTTCGTCTGCTCTTCAAATACTCTCTTGTCATTGGCCAATGAATAGCCTTTGTTACCCAGACGTGTGCAACTCGACTAAAAGCTCGACTTCATTAAGTCGAACTGCAAACTTCGACTACTTCGTTTTTTAATCGAATTTGAAGTAATAGCTCGAACTACGACTTTTTCAAGTCGAACTTCGAACTACGACTAAAGTCCGGTTTAAGAATACGGGCGATAGAGTCGCTTCCACGCGACTAAAAAACAGAGACCATCATACAACACAATATTGTGTAAGGCTTTTACAATTCATCGCGAGCAGGACATGTAATGTTATAGTCCGGTGGCAGGAGGGGGAATCACCACCCGAAAGGGGACAAATTGCTATCCAACTTTTCTAGACCACAATTTTCCGTAAATTACGAATATGGAAGGTAATCGACCAGGATAGGAAGCGTTTTCGGGATATAAGGGTCAAAGTTCAAAATTGACCAATTACAACAATGTATTATGTATTATGTATTATAACCAATTTATTGAAGTTCAATTTGGTCGTTTAATACATTTGTATATAGATTATATAGATATCTATTCAGTCGCCTTATAAAACAAATACTTTGCAATTAAAGGTCAAATGTCAATATTGACCAATCACAAAATTTGCATAAAAAACCAAATAAAAACTAAAATTTAAGACAAAATGTTATGTTTTATCATACTATTAAGATATCAGTCATACACAATCAACGGAGCACATTCATCATTACACCAGTTGACATAGGTCAAAGGTCAACATTTGAACAAGTGATAATACTAAATAATGCAAAGTTATTCAAACTATGAGATCGATCGTTATTTGATCAGTGAAGTTATGGTATTTTTTCTAGTGCGCATTATTTTAAATGTATTATAATACTGTAAAATAAATAATAAAATTAATATTATGACTGTTAAAATGTTATTATGTTAAAATGTTACGCTGACCTTCAATGATTTGCCACTACACAGTTGCATTTATTAGGGCTACAATATTCGTTTTTGGAAAATAAACTACTATTCATCAGAACCAAAGAATACCAATTCGTCCACAGGGTAGGGCATAGGCAGATCCAGGTGGCCAAACTCAATCCACAACTCACTACATAGACAGACCACAATTTTTATATAGATTAGCCACAGATAGTTTGGCCCATACAGGAAAGAGTTGCCTGTACACAAAGGATTCTAAAATAACCCATATGGATTTGCCCGAATGAGCCCTCTAAGGACTCTTTTGGAAACTCTATATATACTTATAGCCAAGTCCCGGTCCTTCATGGATGGACATTAAGCCCCATAATGGAAATATAATGGGTGACACTGTGGGTTCATATAGACAGGCGGGGCCCATGGAATAAAGCTGGCTGTGCACTCTCGATCCTTAAGGAACACTTATGGATTTGCCCAAAATAACCACAAAATGGACATATGAGGGGTGACACTATGGGTTAATAGACAGGCGGGGCCCTCCATGGAATAAAGCTGCATGTGCACTCTCGATCCTTTAGGAACACTTATATGTATTTGCCCTAATTAATCCAATGGCCGGTCCTCCGTGGACATTTAAGCCCCATAATGGAAATATAAGGGGTGACAATGTGGGTTTATATAGACAGGCACATGGAATAAAGCTGCCTGTGCACTCTCGATCCTTAAGGAACCCATATGGATCTTTCCTAAAATGAAACAACAGGTCATCTATTTACACCCTTCTGTGGTTCTCTACTGTATGTTCAGTTCCACATTTGGTTCCTGTATCGGATCAATGCATTTGGCTACATTTAAGTTACCGTACTGTGTTAGAAATATATCGGGTAACTAAAAATCCAAGATTAAGCCATGGGAAAAGCCTGTCTCTGTACACTCTCAATCATTTTAAAAGGAACCCATGTGGATTTGCCAAAATGAACCAAGAGTAACTTCTGGATTCTCTGTGAGCCGTACATTCCGTTTAATTAGAGATACATGGATACCTGAATGACATTTCTCAAATGTTTCTGAAAGACATTGTACTGTATAGTAGTAGTAGTCTTCCGATTCCACACCTCTTTGAATTAAATCCGCCCCGATAGGCTCTTATGTACAGGATTTCAAAGCAATAATCACACTTGTATTTTTCAAACATTTAATCTATTAGATTTAATAAAAATATCTATTATAAACGTTAGAAATCTCTATTCCATGTCGTTATTTAGATGAGAAAAACATGTCAAAGGTTAAAATTACAGAAAAATATTATATGTTTCAGTCACTTTTTGAAAAAAAATGTTGAATTATGGCAAGTATAGACAGATATATTGTGAATAATTTGACACAAAAATTGGCTCCAAAAGACAAATATTTATTAACTATATATAAATTATAAATATAAATTCTGACATAGGCGAGCACAATGCAAAAACTTCGGTACAAATCTCCGCCTTGGATACCTACCTTATCTATCTCAGATGTACCGCGAAACGTAGATTTGAGCATTAGTTTTCACATCAACGCTATTGTTCCATATTTCTATCTTAGGAAGATATTATAAAGAATTTTTTAACACGATTTATGATTTCAACAGTAGATTTTCAACTCAATTTCAATTCTTCGCGGGTCAAAGTAATTTCCGGGTTCACCTTGCAACAACCCGGTTTCAACTATTTTCTCTCTTTTATACACAAGGGAGCAGTTAAAATAATATATTTGACCCTAAAGGCGACTGGAAACAGGCACTTTCCATATATCAATCAATACAGTGTTCCTTTGGAAGAAGGAAGAAAAAAACCGATAGTAGGACTGGAGCTTAAGTTGCATAGCCATTTCAGTTTTTTGTTTATTTTAGGAACGGACCGCGCGTGTGTGAAGGTACAGTAGTTAAAAAATATTATACTGCAAATTAATAAAGATCAAATTAAATATACGCCATAAAGAATCGGAATATATTGTGGGCAATAGTATATAAAATTACATAGGGAGATTTGATGATAAGACATTTTGTTTAAAATCGAGTAAAATCCCGATAGTTGATTGAGTAAGCTGGCAGGAATAACTGTAGTGTAGGCTATCTGTGTCCCGTTAGGACCGAGATGTCTGCCCATGTTGCAAGCCGTAATGTCTTCTTTCTTGGGCCCCCTCTGTCACAGCAGTTAGTTTAAAACGATGTTTAAATTAAATAATGTATTAATAATTATTAGGATGGTATTTATTTGAATAAACGCCTCTACAATAAAACATCACTTTGAATAATAATCATTATACTATTTGTAGTAGAATTCATCGCACTGTTATCTACAATTTACCAAGCATTTGTTATTCATTTTTACCACTTTTCATATCTATTAGAGGATTTCATTTGATTATAAATGTTACCATATTATTAAAACTAAAAAAAGTAACATATCCCTCGAATAAGCACCCCCCTCAAATGAACTCCGCCTCCCCAAAGTGGTGGCGCCAGCGGGGGGGCTACGGGGGCTCTAGCCCCCTCGTCGGGGAGCCTAGCCCCCCCCCCCCTCGGGGAACACGGGTACTTTTTGTCGGGGAATATAATATATATAATATTCATTATTGCCAGCGATCTAGCTTACGACTAAACATTAGCTAGGTACGCGCACTTGTCTGGCGGTATCCCTTTGTACGAATCGTTTAACGTTGGGTCGAGACGCGTGATATCAAGTTCCATCGAGGGACCAAATGTGTAATGTAGTTATTTTCCAGGCGAAGTTTACCGACGGTTACCGAAGGGAACACGGGTACTTTTTGTCGGGGAATATAATATACAGTAAAAAGCGTTCGCGTTCACTTCGTAGCTAGCTTCAGCGCCTAGAAAACCGCGACGTTTCATTGACTGTGAGAGTACGTCAGAGTGATATTATGCACTTTATATGCATTCATTATTGCCAGCGATCTAACTTATTACTAAACAATAGCTAGGTTCGCACTTGTCTGGCGGTATCCCTTTGTACGAATCGTTCAACGTTGGGTCGAGACGCGTGATATCATGTTCCATCAAGGGACCAAAATGTGTACTGTAGTTACTTTCCAGGCGAAGTTTACTGACGGTTACGTCGTGTACTGCGTCGACGACGTACGCTACACTACAGCAAAAACGAATTATGTTAATTGTTCGTATGTTCACCAATTTTTTAATTTACAAGTAACCTTCTGTACCGTGGGGCACCTAAAATAAATTGTTCATCCATTACTAAACAAAAAAACATGCCATTTTCGCTTAGCCAACATCTTATATTATAGCTAAAAGTTATTACATTTTCAATGTCCTGTATGTCATGAATTTCTCACCACTCGGAAGTCCAGATGGTACGCACGCATACACTTGGGAGGAATAAACTTATTTCCCCGACTGAAAAAGGTCTACGCTTGCGTTTTTTAAGCCTCTAGGCCTGATGTTTCCAAAGTATAAAATGCAATTTTTTGAAGACCTGCAGCTCTAGTTTTAAACAGTTTCTTAGCTCAGCCCCAACAATAAAGCTGGTCATATTTCGAAGTACGAGAAGTGCATTTTCCGGGACCTAACATCTCTATTTTTCAAACATTTCTTAGCTCAGTCACAACCATGATAGGGACTTATATATTTTGTTTCATGTTTTGAAGTATAATAAGTCCAATTTCCGGGACCTCCAACTCTATTTTTCTAAATTTTCTTTGAACTTTTATTTTTTAAATTGAAAAATATGGATTGAAACAGTCATCGCGCATCGTTTTTTTGCACGCAGTATTTTATTTATGCATTATAAAAAATGGAAAAAATGGCTACCCTAAATCTGATTAAAATGACCTCAAATGACGCTAGAACGCGTTGCTTCCGGGGGCGAAGCCCCCTGGACCCCCACCGGGGGCCCTTGGCGGCCCCTGTCCCCCAGCCTAGTGATGCTCGTTTCGCTCGCATAGCCCCCTCGTCGGGGAATGTAGCCCCCGCGTCGGGAAGATCCTGACGCCACCCCTGCCAAAGGGCCCTACCAAACAAAACATACTTTAACATTTTATTAATCATCTAAAACACTGTGAAACAGAGTAGTTTAGTTTTACGAATACGAATGTCAAGCATTTTCAATAATGGTAACCGACAGAAAACGTACAAGGAGAACATTTTTATCATTCCGAGAACCATCGTCTACACTTCCTAGAGGGGGAGCGAGCTCACCCTCTAGTATTTATTAATTTATGTTATTATAACCTTATTCAATTATGTCAACGGTCAATAACCACACTTCCGGTCATTTTCATGCAATATCATCTGTTATACTGAATATAAATGTATATCTTGGGAACTATTTGCTCCTATTTTTTATTCTCTCCGACCTGCAGTTACTTAGATATAGCGAATAGAGGTCAAAGGTCAAAAGGTTAAAAAATGGGGTTTCCGGTTAATTTTACAAAGAAACTTATGTTAGAGCTAATATAAATATATACATTTTGAACAATTTGACACCAAAATTATCTCATTACATCCAGTATTTCCAGAGATATAACATGTTATATAAAAAAAATAGCGGCCATTTTGTTTATGCTAATTATGCAAATTGCTCAAAATCCATCAAAAAAAAAATATAGAAAACATTGCATGGTTAAACCCCTTGGCTGCCGGACTATAGGTACGTTCTATGAATTGTCAATATTGACATTAATTTTGACCCTTAAAATGGATATGAAAGGATTTTAAAATTTCACAAAAATTACTTTGTATGTATCCTTTTAATGTTAATAAACAGCACACAAAAAATTAGATTCAAATACCTAGTAGAAATTGAGAAATAAACAAATTAAATTTTGGTATAAAACGTCCGCAAAATGGCCGACCAACTGGCACGCCATCTTAATTTTATGAACGTTCTATACGCACGTACGAGATCGTCAAATTTAGAGTTTGAAACACCCGGGGTTGTAGCCACGGCAGCAGTCGTTTTGTGATTGGTTAATGAATTTTAATACAGTCCAATCACCGCCTTGTCTCGTTCGCGGACTGTGTGTGGTGTAAACAAACCCATCCTCCTACACGAGACTCGCGTGTTGCAAGCTCCCTGTTGCTGCACAGTCGTAGAAAATATCGATATTTCACAAATCAATAAAAAGTTATGTCTGCAAAGATTGTACGTGAAAAGAAGAAAGTGTGTATTTGTACTTCTCACACTAAACCACTCACGCAGACTACAAATTAGGCTAGGTCTAGTAGACTATAGTTTCTTCTAAATTCGCTAGTAGTAGGCTAGGCCTACACATGGTCCATGGAGTTAATCCATGGTCTACAGTACAAGAGAGTACTGTAGTAGTCGCCGGTCCACCGACGAACCTTCAGGAAGTGGACAAGGCGCGGGCGTAGACGTATGTAAAAGGCGACGTAAATAAAAAAGGTAAGCTTGTGTTGAACTTGTTTTTGGCTCTGACTTTTGTTATTGACTAATATAGTAATATAATAATACTAATAATTAAAGTAGAGCAGAGGTGAGGCAGAGAGGATTATTATAGTTTAGTTAGGAACTGTAGTGTAATTAAATAATAACCTCTTTCTGTTTGTTACCAAGTCATAAAATATAATACTATAGTATAGGGCCTAGAGGTAGGATTGAATAAAAATAATAGTTCATTTCCATCCATTTATTGGTCTTATCTTTGCAGATTTATGGAATCAACAGTACATGAGATGGCTTTGAAGAACTGTAATAGTACTACTGTAGTAATAAAATTGTAAACATCAAATTATATGGCAGAAATAGTGTGTGGAATGAATTTTATTGAATATATGTATCATAATGAGTTTGGAACAAGCAGGATTTTTCAAACGGGACATAAATTACTTTTGAGACCTGAGTGATACATTTTAATTCTATCAACACCAGCCAGCTCCATCATATTCAAGAGATGGATTCTTTCATAAATGTCCATTGTACATAGTATTTGGCTAAATAAATAAAAAAAGAAGTACAGTAGTGGTTTATTTGTTTACATACCCAGACCCATTTAGATGGTTAAAAACAAACACTATATGTACTGTCTGGTAGTACATTACCATAGTTACAGTATGACTGTAACCCTAGCACTCGCGTCTAAAGAATTCTATTATGCATATTTTACTATTCTTCATAAATATTTAGTTCTGTAATTTTAATTGTCTGCGCTCATTCTATACTTGGTGTCTTAGTATACTGCATAAATGTATCGTGCAAGCATGATCCAAGTAGCATCTATTATAAAGTACGCTGGGCATCTTTCTATTCACCTGAAAAAAGGAAAATGAATAAGCACATGTTTATCTGCCCTCAAAACAAAATAATAATTTAGTATAATGTATTATGTAGGTTTGATCAACAGTTTAAAATAGCAATGCTCAGTATCTGTTACCTTAATATTATAATTTGACTCTAACATTTCCGCTTCCATTCCAATCACTAAATACATTTGCTTATCCCGTCCATCAATTATCATAGTTGCACTCCAATTATAGACCTGTAGGTAGGTAAAAATACAAATGAATTGTTTATTTACTGTATACTGTACTGTATATGATACAAGCTGAAATACCCCTAACTAGGCCTGGCCTGTTATAACCTTTATTACTACATTAGAGAAAATCCACCTCTATTCATTTTATTGGGAATCATAATATTTAGTATTCAGTGTTGCCTAGCCTAGCTAGGTAGGCCCTAGGGCGGCCTGTAATAACAAAAAAATATTTTAATAATGCGTTAGTCAGGACACTACAGCACACAACAATATTAATAAACGTACTTATAAATAATGTGTATATACATAATACAGTAACACAATTGTGCCTACCATTAACACCCTCAACGATACATCAAGGAGCATACGCTCTCAGCTCACCTCTGGCCGGGCGGCGATTTTTTTTTTCGTACATAAGTTGGGGACCCCATCATGAAACGTCACAAAATAAACATGAATAATTCATCAGTTAAATTTTCTTGTTCCGTGTGCACCCAAGCGTATAGCAACAAGAAGTGATTACACAAGTGCGGTACGATTCTAGGCCTATCTCCGCTGTGGTTGCCGCGTGCGATTTCATAATAGAATAGCGGAGTTTTGTGTGGATTGTCGAAATAATCAGCCTTTAGTTTATGGTGTTTTTAATATAGTTTATTACTAAAGAATTACGTGTTAAAATTATAGTTTCTATTGATACTATTAGGCCTATTCTTCAACAGCGGAGATAGGCCTAGAATCGTACCGCACTTGTGTAATCACTTCTTGTTGCTATACGCTTGGGTGCACACGGAACAAGAAAATTTAACTGATGAATTATTCATGTTTATTGTGTGACGTTTCATGAGGGGGTCCCCAACTTATGTACGAAAAAAAAAATCGCGGCCGGGCGACTAAACACCGTATCCAGCAGTCATCACTACTAAAAAGGCCTAGCCCCTAGGCCTAGCTAGCTCCAGGCCATGGCATTGTCAAAACACCATTTACTCGTCCAACCGTTTCTTCAAAACGATGTTAACACCCGTGTTAACAAGACGATGTGGACGAATTTCCATCAATTTCAGTTAATTACAACGAAATAATAATAAAATGAATGTTTCAATAATACGTGTATAGCGAAATAAACATCGCTCGCGAGAGGAGGGTGAGGGTCGAGAGTGAGGCCAAGGTGGTCGACTCTGTGATTCTCACGCATGCGCAAAATAACTCCGTGTACCCAGCAAGATAGGCATTTGGCTATGAATTTCGTAAAAGATGGCCTTGAAAAACGAAATTAAAATCCGTTTAAAAAAAAACATGGTTGATAATATGAATTAATTTTATTCGATTAGGCTAACATACTTATCCAAGAATAAAAATATCAAAGCGATAAGTAATTACTACCATGCTTTTGCATCAATCAATGATTTACTGCTAAATTCCTATCTCTGTAATACAAAAATAACTTTTAGTGACGTCACAAAAAGTTTTTCACAGGTTTCTCAGGGGCGTTTTGAGGGCGTTGTCGTCCTCCAAAACATTAAGTATGACTATGGCAAGCTTAAAACTGATTGATCTACACGTTGAGCCAATAAAATGATATTGCTAGGAACCCTTTCATATCCATTTTAATCACAAAGGGATTTTTTTTATAAGATGATTAAAAATAGATACCTATAATCTTGAAAATGTAATAAAAGACCAAATTGTGCTTTAATAAATTTGTTATAGGCCTACATATACATAATACATGAACTATTACTATACAATATTATGATAAATCAGTCCAAGGTCAATAACTTTACTTCCGGTCACAAAATTTTGCATTACAATAAAGATAAATATGTATGTGGTCTCAGCAATTTGAGACCATTTTAAAATTTCAATGACCAGCCGTTTTTAGTCGCGTGGAAGCGACTCTATAGTTCACTATGTCGGTCGGTCTGTCGGTCTGTCGGTCCGGTATCACTATGCGTTTTATCGCTTTCTGACCTTATCTTGATATCAGTTTAATCTAGCTAAGTCAATTTTTCACAGTATATTCCTTATGACCAGGAATCGATGTGGTTATGTTTTCACGGTGCGCAATAAAAAATTACGCGGTCTACGGACGATTTAACGAAATCACGTTTGTAATCATATCTTCACAACCATGAATCACAATTAAATAAAATTTGGTACTCATAAATTTCAGGGCATAAATCATCATATGGCAATACAATTACGTGCGTAGCGCATGTAATGCATGCGTACGCGCGCTTAAAATTTTCAAAATTTATTTTCGATGAAATAAGAGTACGTTTCAGGCAATTTTAAGCGTTTACAAAATTGCCATGAGTGCGCAGATTTTTGCGCGCGCACTGCACGTTAAATGTTATTGCGCACTCTTTTTGCCCGATTTCTGTTTTCTTGACTTACTTTTCAACTCGAAATTTCGTTATACGAGCACGTCAAAAGTGACAGGCTACGCACGTGTAAATTAAAAAAATATAACTGTTTTTAAACATTTCAACATTTTTAAACATGTTCAGTAATTTCGGTCAGTTGGTAGGTTGGTCGGTCGGTCGGTAAACACTAAGCACGCGACTGCAGCCATCTATATGGCCTTGTTTAGATACAATGCAAGTCAAAGTCAAAAGTCAATAGTGCAGAAAAATAGCATTTCCTATTACATTTCGTCAAAATGTTCCATTACAATGAATATAAATATATACGCTCCGAGTATTTTGATACCAATATCTTGTTGATACACCAAAGGGATACGGGCCAATTGGGCGCCATTTGGTTACCAAGCATTTTTGGTATCCTAGCACCCTATTAAAGAAGTGAAATCTCACTTTGGGCATTAAAATCCTAGGGAAATACACGAGGACCCTGACCATAAAATGCATACATATATACGATTTTAATTGCGGCCATCTTGGAATTCAATATGGCTGCCATATGCTATAGCATTATTATAAATTGTACCATTGGACTGATTTATCATAATATTGTAAGATTTATCACACAAACTACGTTCGTCGTACGTGATTTAAAATAGGAGCTACTACTATCTGTTTTGAGTAAAAAATGGGGGTAATTTTGAAATCCAAGATGGCGGCCAAAAATAGGGTCGGGAAAAATTTACCCCCAGCTGCAATTAATTCTGCTAGTTCTATGGATTCCAAAACTGCCAAAAACTCAACTTGAGCATTAAAATCTTACGGAACTGATTTTTGGAACATTGGTTCCCCATTATAACTTAATTGCATTTGCATACATATACTACATATACATATCTTACTCAGGTCCAAGATTAAGAATTTTGCCTTATGATTTATAGCCTTCTTGTATTTTTAATGTAGGTTAATCACCAAAATGTTCAGGGGACAATTTAATATATCTTTAATTATATATCTTTATTATCTTTATTTACCATAGATGGTTTACCATTGTAAAATTACTTAGAACAATGAATTGTTAATTGCAGAATTTGATTTTTTGTTGTGTGGTTACCGCTGCGTCGGTCCTGTTTTTGGTGTACCATAAAATATGAAATAAATGAAAAAAAAAGATTTTGAAAATATAACACTCCAATAAACTACAGAATCAGAAAAAACAAGTTCGGAAACTATTGGGTCAATCCACACTGATTGCCTGGTGGTGGTGGAGGACTGGACTAGAGAGAGAGAGAGAGGGGGTTGTTTGTTGTGCGCGTCCAGTGGTCACGTGTGTGAGTCATTACGTAAAATAATTAAATTCTTTGCCGCCATACTCTAGGCCTAGCCTACTTCTACTCTCTCTCTCGCACAGCAGATAGTGAGTGTGTTTTCACAATGGCGGCTGCAGATAGATCAATGAGATCCGTATTTGGTAAATATTATCCCCTTATACTATTAGGCCTAGTAGGCTAGCTAGTGAATAGGCTAGGCCTCTAGCTAGGGTAGTTAGTAGTCACCAGCGTGCAGGAGGCCGCGCCTAGGCGGTATCGGATCATCTCGGTCGCGTTTCATTTCGGTCGCGCTTCCGGTAAATCGAACTTCCGGCGATTTCTATGGAACGCCGCTCAATGCAGTACTGTACACACTGTAAGCTCTAATTAAAGATCGAAGTGTAGTCTCTATTATTGTTTAGGTGTTTATTTAAAAATGATTTTATATAATAATCATTATATTTAAATAAATATTGTAAAAACAGTATTTTATTAATATTAGTTTAACTTTTTTTTAAATGTTTTTATAAGCATTATATTTTGATATATTTTGTAAATATTCTATTTGTTTCTGACGGGAAAAATAACATACAAACTCACTTTACACTTTTGTCAATGATCATTCAATCTTTTTATTTTTAAAACAAAAACATATACACAAATATTTACATATATTTAAAAACAAAACATAGATACGTTAATGTAATTCAAAAAACAAACTCGTTTCACACTGTTTTTCAATTCAATCCTTTCATTTTTAAAACAAAAACGCATATACAAATGTTTACATTCATCATTCAAATTGAAACCTTTTTATTTACATCTACAAACGTTATTTAATTTATCTATTTATTAAATCTTTTATTTATTAGCAATATTTACATCTATCTCATCTACAAATCGCGAACATCATTTGATATAAGGAGCGATCTCTCTGATCGTTGGCCTGCGCGATACTCGTCCCAGAGGCGTAAGAGCGTTCTAGTTGCACGTCGGTAAGCTTGTCGCTGAAGCCGGTCAACATCTTCGCGATGAACTAATTCCATTGTGATGTGAACATTCTGACTCTCTTCATGCAGCACCCCGATTAAGAGGTAGAGTTGAAGTTGAAGTCCTTTTCGATTCAGTCTGTTGTGATACGGGTGTCTCGAAAACAGAGACCTCGAAAACAGAGACCAGAGACCCGAGACCCAGGGTCTCTGTTTTCGAGAAAATCTCGAAAACAGAGACCCCCACTAAAACGTCTCAATATTACGTAATATAGGGGGTCTCTGTTTTCGAGATTTTCTCGAAAACAGAGACCCCCACTAAAACGTCTTTAGTGGGTGTCTCTGTTAAACAGAGACCCCCTATATAACGTATTATTTAGACGTTTTAGTGGGGGTGGAGTCCCCACTAAAACGTCTCAAGAATGACGTATCAGTAATAAACGGTAACTGATATGCCGATCAAAGAACATGCCGCAACGATAAGAAGAGATTGATGAATTCTTGAACACGTGTAAAAAGACTGTCATTTTGGAATACAAGGTCGACGTCCTAGAAGTAAGATGTATAAATGCATGCTGTGCCTTTTAGAAGCTAAAAAGCGGGAGATTATTTAAAAAGCTGACACTAGTTTCGTAACATTTATTTACAAGCATAAAAGATAATAACGTACAATGCAATAACAAAATGATATGAGGTCAGACTTTGAGGCAGACTGGAGGATGAAGACAAATATATTGTGTTGGGCGAGCCTTAAAAAAGAAATGAATTAAAAAAAAAAAAAAATTGATAAATAAATAAACATAAATTCACGGTTTTTGCGATAAAAGTTGGGTGTTAATAATTTATGACCTTAAACAGGGATTATATTAGGGGGTCTCGGGAAATCTCGAAAAAAGAGACCCCCAATATAATGAGACGTTTTAGTGGGGGTCTCTGTTTTCGAGAAAAACTCAAACAGAGACCCCCTATATTACGTAATATTGAGACGTTTTAGTGGGGGTCTCTGTTTTCGAGATTGTCTCGAAAACAGAGACCCTGGGTCTCGGGTCTCTGTTTTCGAGGTCTCTGTTTTCGAGACACCTGTTGTGATACCCCTCAAGGTCGCTGTTGGTCCTCGTTGTCAACAGACAATGGTTTCATTCTAATTCAATAGCACGAGACATAATGCGACACGTCAATGCATTATGCTTTAAAAAAATGTTACATTACATACAGTACACAATCGTAATAATATCTTCAGTGCAATATAGTGTATAAAAAAGCTCAGTAAAGTCTCTCACTGATTTTAACTGGCACCAAACAAATATTCCCAATTTACTCATTCATAATTATTAACATATTGGAGTTGTCTTCCTAAGCTACTTGTTGTGTCCTTAAAATATAGATAAAAAACAGGTTTATAAATTCGAACTGCTACACGTACCGAGTGCTGAAAGAGAGTTAAATCGGACAGTTAAGTCTCAATCCTACAATAGCATCCATTTTCGTATGCTTTATGCATAATTGACGCGCCATACACCACGATTGATATTGTTGAAAATTGACCTTAATTGACACGCGACCGAAATGAAACGCGACCGAGATGATCGTAATTCGCCTAGGCTAGTCTAGTAGGTCTTTTTTTGGCAAATGCTGGACAACCCGTACCCATCCACCATGCCAACTACAGTACAACTAGCCTAAGCCTAACTAGGGCTAGGCCTAGGCTACTTTCTAGGCATGGGGCCTAAAGCTTAGTTCAGTACCCAACTTGGCTAACTCTTACCCCAAATAATTGGTCAACTCATACCTAAGTATTTGGCTTACTCATCTCATACATTAACATACCAAATATTGTTATTAGCTTTTAACTTGTACCCATTATTTGGTTTACTTACTGTACTTGTTCATACCCATGGGCCATTGTTTGCTTATTGGGAAGTACAGTATACATATATATGTTATGCGCGATTTGAACTATTTGCGCAATTTGAAATTGCGCAAATAATTCCTTGCGCAATTTGAAATTGCGCAAAGAATTCTTGCGCAATTTGAAATTGCGCACGGACTTTCTTGCACAATATTAAATTCCATTGTAGGCCTTATCACATTTGTGGGCACTGTTTTCACATTTGTGGGCACTGTTTTCAAATTTGTGGTGATGTACTGTATTTTCACATTTGGTGTTTTCACATTTGTGGGTGATGTTTTTTCACATTTGATGTTTTCACATTTGTGGATGATGTGTTTTCACATTTGGTGTTTTCACATTTGTGGGTGATGTGTTTTCACATTTGTAGGTGATGTGTTTCCACATTTGTAGTTGTTTTCAAATTTGTGGATGATCATTTTTACATTTGTAGTTGTTTTCACATTTGTAGACGTTTTTACATTTGTGGGTTTAACAGTTGCCTGCCTTATAATATTATACTGCATTATACTGTACAGTATGTATGATATTGATATTGATATTTGTTACTCACAAATGTAATTAATGTACAGTAAATTAGGACGTCTGACAAAGAAGGCACTTAAGTGAGGCCTTGTGAAGATATACAGTATGTATAAAATTGTGTATTACAGGATAATACTATGCTACAGCCTACTGAGATATTGTGTTTTTTTTTAGTTGGAAATATTCCTTATGAGGCAACAGAAGATAAACTGAAAGATATCTTTTCTGAGGTTGGACCAGTCTTAAGTTTTCGTTTAGTATTTGATAGGGAAACTGGCAAACCAAAAGGCTATGGGTTTTGTGAGTACCAAGACAAAGAAACTGCCCTCAGTGCTATGCGCAACTTGAATGGCTATGAATTAAATGGGCGACAACTGCGTGTTGATAATGCTGCAAGTGAAAAGAATAAAGAAATGGGTAAGTATATTTTCTCCCAACACGTAAACAAGATACAGTACGTCTACTGTATATGAGAATGTTGTAATTAATCTAAATTTATTTTTTTTATTTATTTTTAATTAGTTAATGTTACAATTTGTTTGTGTTATAGATATTGTACGGGTCAAGTAGTATGTATTTTCATACAGTAATAACAGTACAGTATATGAATAAATAAATTTTAAAACCTAGATGGATTTTGAGAGGAAAGATTTTGTGTCTATCTAAAAAATAATAAATTACTTTAAATTAATAAAGATAATAAATTTAAATTCTATATCATCAGTGTTATAGAAATAGTTGTGCATGATTACAGTAGATGTCATCTCAGTGAAGGTTTATATTGATTGATGCAGAAATACTGTACAGTAGGAGGCGCAACTTGAGCCAGTTTGCTTTAGACTCAGAGGCAGTGACAATGTTAACCCAAAACTATTCATTAGCTATAATATTAGGACATAATGCCACCTGATATTTGGTGCAACCAAGATAGTTTGAAAATCATTTTATGTCAGTCAAGTAGGCAAATACATTTTCCATTGTAATTAATAGCATTCATTGCTTATTGTTTTGTCTTCAGATTCAGGAACAGTCACTGTTTTACCCGAGGTACAGTATACACTCTCTTTGATACATTTTTATTGTCTTCACATTATGCTGTTTACCGGCCATACTGTATTTAAGGTCCTAAATGTACACAGCAACCAGTATAATCTAATATATAAATTTACGTAAGGGCAAAATTTGGTAAATCGCGCATTATTTCTAGAATGTTTACTCGATGGTATATAAAGTTGGTTAGAATCTTGGCACAGTACTGATTTTAACCACCTGATGTAACCCTGTTTACTAATTAAATTTAGTTATAATTAGTAATTGTTGACAATTAAAACGAATTTAGAATCAACGATTTGCCCTAAATAGGGGTGTTTTCCGATCGTGGTATACACTCTAATGGTTACTCTTAATTCTGAGTAACAATTTCCAGAATGGTATATTAATTATTATTAAAATTCAAAAATTATTTGGAGGTTCAATTTACTGTAGTATGGAAAATATCATTTAATACAGTGATTACAATGATTCTTGTAGCAACAAAACTTCAGTAGCACATTTTAACTTTGACACTGAATCAAAGTCTGAAAGAAGTCATAATTATTGTCTATTTGTATGTTTTAAAAAACGTTCTACTAATTTTAACACAATTTTTAAAACAATTGTATTATAGTCACCATTTGCAGAGGCAGTTACACCAGCTGAGGCACCAGAAGCTATTTCCAAAGCGGTCGAAAGCCTTCCTCCAGAACAGATGTTTGAGTTGATGAAACAAATGAAAGTATGTCACGTCAATCATTATGATCATTATTGTTATACTTAATTTCCATTCATTCCTAACCTTCAATTTAAATTATTAATTTTTTCCCCTATGCCGCAAACAAAACTATTTTGGAAACCGTAAGCAAAAAATAGTGTTTTCAACTTGATTGATTGTGCTTCAATAGTACTGAATAGTAATTGTAATTTCATAATTAACAACAGTGGTTTGAAAAATTAAAATCTGCACACTAAGTATTTAGGGTTCAATTATAAAGCAAAAGTTTAAAATCTGTTTTACATTATTTTTATTTAAGGTGTACTACAGTACAGCTACAGTATTAATTACTGCTTCGTTGGACATTGTTTTTTTATCGCGATCCCATGCTCCCACGGGAAGGTATTGTTTTTTGTTACGAGAGGTTTGCTATGCCTCCGATGGAAGGGTGTCAAATATACTGTACACCATTTTTACCAGCTATCAAAAGAGAACAATATAATAACCCACCTTAGATCGACGAATTCTACCCCTACAACTACGCCTGATTCTAGCCACAGGCCTTGGCTAGGCTCGGAGCCTAGTGATTTTTGATATAAAATATTAATAAAAATGCTTCGTTTCCATTTAGTTGTACAGGAGTTTCTCTTGAAAACTTAATTTTAAATCAATATATTCCATGTTAAAATATCAAAAAATAATACTACAATGTTGCGTAAAATGTAATTCTAAATATGGTCATTATAACAAATTGGCCAATACCGCTAAAATAATAGAATTCATTCGTTGAATGAAATCTATTATATTAACACCTTTAATAATGAATGAATTTAATATATTATAAAAAAACAAATAAATTTTACTGTTTTAATGTGAATTAAATGCTAGGCCTAGTTTTTATTCAATCTGATTCAAATGACAGGAATCTATTTAGATGTTATATAAAATAAATAATTTATGTTTTTATATTCGTATAATGGTACAAATAATGGCATTCAAAACAAAGCTGAGTTGAAATATAACCTTTCATCGTTCACCTCATGTCATTATTTGTACATTACACTCATCATAAACATTCATTATTTGTATAATGACCATAACCGACTGGGAGCGAAAAAACATGTGGAACATCGGTGGTCGACCGAATTTCATTCTCATGTGATGTGATGAAAAAAAAGTTGGCCCACTTCACTGAGGATTACCGGCCGCATGTGTGATATAAGCCTTGGGGAAATTTCTATTTTGTTAATAATATGTAGACTATTTAAAACATAGTGATATGATGTTTAATTTGATTAATTCACAATGTGGCCATATAATATTTTCATTGCATTTAAGATTCTGACATATTTCAGGTTTAATTTACTGTAGACCTACTATCTAGTACTACTGCATTGTGCTAGATAGGTACTATACGAACTCAATGGCATAGGCTATGTGGTATTTTGTTTGTTTTTTTTTAATATTAGTCGCTGAACTCTTAGGTCTAGCTAGCTAGGCTAAATAAAAATAGCGGGCATAACTGCTGTATTTTTTCAATTATTGTTGCCCTTATTTTATTGATAACAATGTTGTTTATAACACATTACAATAGACACATGGCAAAACAATGCCTTTCGTATGATCGCGATCAAAAAACAATGCAGTTTATAGAATTGGGATCAAAAACAATACCTCATAGCCACAAAGTAGCCACAAAGCTAAAACGTGGGTGACGTTGCTGTCATTTTTAGCTGTCTGTATTGTGTTTCAATATTGTGTTTTAACAAGTTCTAAATGCATACAATTTTCTTGATGGTTTTAGATGGTGATCCAAAATAATCCAGTAGAAGCACGTAACATGCTTCTTCAGAATCCTCAGTTGGCATATGCTTTACTTCAGGCTCAAGTTGTGATGCGTATTGTAAATCCTGAGATTGCTATGGTAGGTACTGGAAGCACTAATGTTGTAATGTAATCAGCCCCTTAACCATTGACATGTTTGCATAGCAATTTTGTGTATCTACCATTGTCAGACATGCCAACCAACTATAACTAATTTAGTCACTCAAATCTTTGTTCTCAAAACATTTTCACTGTCACTTTTGCCGTGGTTATAAAATGTGGTGAAAAGTGAATAAAATATGATGAAATTACTAAAGAAAGGTTGTAAACAGAAATTGTGCAAAAATCTGCGCACTCATGGCAATTTTTTTAATTATGCGACCTGAAATTTATGAGTACCAAATTTGGTATCCCATTTTCCACTTTGTCTGGGAAAAAATTGGAAACAAATGTTTCTCAACTGATTTGTGTCATATGGGGGTATATATCCACCAAAAAATGTTCCAGTTCATCTTGCCTGGGGAAAGCCGCCGTTTTGGATTTTCAAAATGGGCGCCATAAAACAAAGGTTTTGCTCATATCTCCTCTTCTACATCATGTATGGACATAATTTTTGTGGCAAAGTGTATGTTTTGAGGGTCAAGGAATCTAAATACAGTTCAAATGAATGAAGTTCTCTCAATGGCTGCCATCTTGTTTTTCAAAATGGCCGCCTTCAAAGACAGATCTATGCTCATCTTGGCTTCTACAGCATGTAGATTTTGATGGCAAAATGTAGATTTTGATGGCAAAATGTAGATTTTGACGGTCAAGGAATCAAAATACAGCATTAATTTGAAGTTAACTGCCATAAAATTTACATATTTTTCCTCATACCTCCTATATCGTGTATGAAAGTTATTTTGGTGGCAAAGTGTATGTTTTAAGGATCAAGAAATCTAAGTACAGCTTTTAGAAGTTCTCTCAATGACCACCATTTTGATTGCTACAGGTTTTTAGTTGCGTGCAACGCGACTCTACAGCTTAATATGTCGGGTCGGTCGGTTGCTAAACACTAACTTGAACACGCGACTACAGCCATGCATATGGTCTTGTTAAACACACAATACAGTCAAATAAACCACGGTAATCACATACTGTAACATCCTAATAATGGTTTAGTATTTAACATAACATAATTATTTTTTATTTTTGTTTTAGACATTACTTCATAAACAGAATGAATCTACAGTCCCATTGCAACCTCCTGTCCTTTCTGGCAATCCACAACGAGGTATGTCTTTTTTTAATTCAATTGATTCCATTTTTTTCCCACGCATATATATAGAGGATGCATATTTTAAAATCTGCTACGCTTAGTCAACTATGTATTCATAGTTAACTCTATTTATTATGGTTAGATGTCTTCAATAAGTCAGGATTGAAGATAATTATAGTTTCACATGTGCTTTTTTTCTCTGAGAAATATTTTTTATAAGTGCAAAAAAAAAGTTTTTTTTTTGCTCGATATGTGAAATGCCACTGTCTAAAAGCTATCAATTAAAAAATTATTTTTTTATGTTCAGCAGGCAGTGGTCCCTTGCCAGTTGGTGTTGCCCAAGGTGGACCTAGGATAGGTATACCAATGTCTGTTTCCTCAATACAAAACCAAATGCAAAGTCAACTTCAGATGACACGGGCAAGTTTACTAGGAGATGGTCCCAGAGGTGCACAGGGACCAGAAAGGACATCAGATAGAGGAGGTTAACCTTTTATTATTTATGAGTTTGTAGTAGACCACAAGCATGAAGGATAACCTTCAGAGCTATGTCTTGTCCTACAAGTATGAAGGATAACCTTCAGAGCTATGTCTTGTCCTACAAGTATGAAGGATAACCTTCAGAGCTATGTCTTGTCCTACAAGTATGAAGGATAACCTTCAGAGCTATGTCTTGTCATAAACAAAATATCAGCTTTTACAGATCAATATAATAATTCATATAATATTACATTATTCATTAGATTAACTTTCTTCTATAAAAATTGTATATTTAAAGGTAAGTTTTTGGTGTAAAATGTTTCGTTAATCTTTAAAAGTTATTTTACAAACTGAAATTTTTTTTTTATGGATTTGTTTTTATACCAATTGGCTATCATTTAAAATTACTTTTCTACATTGTAACTATTTCTAGGTATGATGGATCGAGGCATGGAATCAAGGGATATTGAGCCAAGAGGTATGGAACCTCCGCGAGGTATGGATCTTCAAAGAGGTATGGATCTTCAAAGAGGAATGGATCCTCAAAGAGGAATGGATCCTCAAAGAGGAATGGATCCTCAAAGAGGAATGGATCCTCGTGGCATGGGGCCAAGGGTATCTGATCATCCTCATCCTCCACCAGATAATCGATCAATCCCTGTTGATCGACGAGGACCTGGCTATGATCAAGTTTTTGAAAGGGGTCCTGCTCCACCACGAGTACATGATCCAAGAGCCTCTCATGATTTTACACGTCAATCAGGCTCGCAGCCGATGGCACCAGGCGTATGTACAGTTTTTTTTTTCAAGTTAATAATTTAACTTTTATTCAACAATAACAAAATATACTGTACATCCCAAATATCAAATATCAATAACTTTCAAATGGGCATGTTCTTTTGAAGCCTAAAGCTTTATTAAAACTTACTTATGTAAGTATTGGAAAACCATGCTGTAAATTACTCAGGTCGGAGTGGGCAGATCAGCACCCAACAGCATGGTGAGATCCCTGGGGAGAAAAATTGATTTATTACTAAAATCATACAATTTCTTAAAATAAGGTTGTGCTAATACCTTGTATACTTTCTGATAAGTCCCACTTTGGAATTTTTGCTATTTTCCCTTTGAAGACATGGCCTGTATCCCATACAAGGGTAATTTACTGTCCCTGGACGCGAGGCCTGTATACAGGTTGACTTTTTGGTCACTGACTTGCACTTTTTGAGAATTTAACCTTTGACCTAGGTCCCCAAAAAATGCAATTTTTCGAAAGGCCAAAACATTTCACATAACAATAAAACCAACAATTTACATAAAAATGTATTTTGCATTTTTCCTAAACCTATTAAAAATACTTTATTTAGCCTCAGCCACTTGGGGTAGGAACCTAGCGTCTTCACAGGGTTAACAAATTCATTAAAGGGTGGCTGCGTGTACAAAATTACTAAAATTTAAAAAAATCAAAATTCAACACTATAATCTAGGTTTGTTTATTACACATAATAAATAGGGTGCTATACAAGGAGGTTTACATCATACAGTATCTCAGCACACTCTTCATCATGGACAATCGCCACTACAGGTTACTGGCCCTTCATTACCCTCAAGAGGTGCTCCAAACCCAACGGCTCAAGAACAAGAAAAGGTAATTGATAAAAAATGTTTATTTTTTTCCTCTCACCAAACCACAACCAAGTGTCTATTTTTATATTTTATATAAAGTGGCCGTATTTCTAGAAAGATTTCCAGTGAATTCAAGAGATGCATTACAAATTAAATTGATATGAATCTTTAACAATTTTTGTGAATATCTCAATCCAGTTAGTTAAAAATGAAGTTGAATGGTTCATGAATATTTATGGAGTGAGAGCAGTTATTCTGTTTAGGCTATTGATTATGTACAGAATACAGAAGTTATTTATTTTCAATTCAATTTTATTAATTTAAATATTATAATTATTCAATATTATTATTTTAACTTTCATTTCGTAGGCAGCCCTCATTATGCAAGTTTTACAACTTTCTAATGAGCAGATTAATATGTTGCCATCAGAACAAAGGCAAAGTATTATGGTGTTGAAAGAGCAGATAGCAAGAAGTCAAGGACAACTTCCATAAAGTTCACACCAATTGAAAAAGAAAGTGGAGTTTATATCTTTAAAACCTATGGTTCTTCTGGATAGCTTAGCTACCTGGGTAGCTTAGCCACCTGGGTAGCTTAGCCACCTGGGTAGCTTAGCCACCTGGATGCCTAGTATGGTGTTCTTTTACCACGCTTACATATACTGCTCTAGAATCAATTATGGCCTCGTGGTTGTAATTTTTTGAAGTTACAATACTGTAATTAATAAGTGATTCTTTTGCTATTATATGATTTATGCTATGCCAAATGTTGTCAATAACAAGAAATTATTTCAACTAACTTAAACTTAGATTTGAACTTTAAAATTAAGGTTTAAATAAAAAATAGGATTAAATAATTGATATTATGCGACCCATGGAATTTTTTATTTAAACAAACAAATAAATTTCGTTTTTAGAGAGACATTACTTTTCCTACTTTATTAGTATCGATATGTTGCTGTATACTGCTACCCGTTTTTCTAAAAAGTTTCAACATATTAATAGTAATATATATAGAAAGAAAATGTGTCTGACAATGTATTTGGGTATCATTTCATTTCCAGAGAGCAACTCAACATTTTTTTGGTCTATTTCTAGGTTTTATAAATCACTTATTTGTCATATCTCACCACACCCAGTGGTAGCGCTCCAACTCCCTCGTCGGGGAGCCTATCGTAGGTTAGGCACCTAGAGACCCGCGAAGTTTTATTTTGAACGTGACTACTTCGGAGGGCTATTTTAAACTTTATGAATGCATTATATTAAGGGACTACTACTGTATAAAGCTTGATTCTCTCAAGGACGCAACGCAAGCGAGTTGACCAATGACAAGCCACAGTTCGAATAATCCATCGCTTGTGATTGGTCAAATGCCTTACGTTGCGTTACGTCATGTTATGTCTCTAGTAGGAACCACGCATAAAGCAGTATTTTGTTTCATTATAATATGTATGTGGAGAATTATAGAACAACTTTATGTAGAAAAAGTGCGTTATCCCAATACATTATATTACTATTGATAACCATAATACTGTAATGTACATACAGTAACTAGCAAAACATATAGGTGGGCAGATTAGAGGCTATTTTTTGGTTGAGGTGGCAATGGAAGTACTACCGGCTAATTTTTATATTTTTGCAAAATATAGGTCTAGGGAAGGTCACAACTCAAAATTACCCAGAATCCCCTTGGGGGAACATGCCCAAATCGCACAATCAAAATGGCCGCCATTTTTTACATTAAAATAATTGTGGTTTTTGGAGAATTTAACTAATAAGATAATAAGATAAATATAAAAATTAGCCGGTAGTACTTCCATTGCCACCTCATCCTTTTCTAGAGGACTTTTTGGCCATAATCTGCCCAGCTAATAAGATATACCTATTTTTTTGTATTAAATTGATTACAGACTCGATAAGCGGTTAAAAAAATATGAACTACATTTAGTGAAAAATTACTATACTTTATTGTGCTTTATAGCTACGTATCTATGCCACCATGAGGAGTGCTTAAGACCTATCTAATGTGCTTTATAGCTACGTATCTATGCCACCATGAGGAGTGCGTAAGACCTAACTAATGTGGAAACAGATTGGTGTGGTACGAAAATGTAACCGTTACCAAAATAAAAAAGAATAGTATATCCCTGTTGCATTTTAATTGTTTATGGTTATAATTTTTTTTTAATATAAATGTATAAACAAACAGAAAATTTCCCCAAAATACAATGCGTAAATTTTGTATAATTGCGTTGAACAATGATTCGTAAGTTACAGTAGCTGAGTATTGTAGCGCCCAAGACGTATAGGCCTAAAACAATATAAGAATCAGTAATAGTAGTACAATAATTTAATAATATGCGTATGACTTGAAAAAGCTTTTTTTAAATAAATTATAGACTATTATGAACTTGTATAACCCCACCGCCTAATTTCAGCTACATTTCAGATTGTCAAACTAAAACAAAATAAATTGTTAATAACATACAAGGAATAATGCTGCACCTAAGTTTGACTAAATGATATGGTGAAGTCCTATTGAATTACATTAGGCCAAATTCTTAAAATGTACAAATATTTCACATTATCATAAGTAATAAAACTGTTCCCTCCATACATCTTTATTTATCATATTGCTTCATAACAACAATATAATTTATATATCTCTGTTAACATGCATATGTTTATTTAAAAACGAAAATTGATGTGAATTACAGCCCAATCCATTAACTTGTTTACATAATTATTCTACATACATAGCAAACGAAAATTTTCATTGACAATTTAAAAAAAAACCCAAAATATTTATTGCCATAATTAAATTTACAGAGGCTTTCCTTATGTCTATCAAATGATCCATACTGTTAATATTTGTTTATGTATTCTATTCAGGGAATAATGTCGCCAGTGTAGCATAGCAAAAAGCTATACAAAACAACCTTCTTGCTACACATTTCTACAATTGTGTAGCAAAATATGCAATAGAAAACTATGTTTCTCGACTCAAAAATCAGTTTTATCAGCAATATTGCTAAACAAAGTATCACCAGTATCAAAATGAAAAGCACTGGTGCCACCATTAAGTTGTAGATATTAATTCATGTACAAAATTGGCGTAAACATTATGGTTATTCTTCATCATCATCACATTCAACAGAGCGCATCTCGGTTATCTGTGATTTTCGCGCAAATTTTACATGTGCTAATGTGTTTATAACTTATTATGAAAGCTGCTGAAATGTAGACATGAATTCATGTAAAAATTGTGCCTATCGGATCTTGTGACGTTATATGGCCAGCTGAATTTTAAAAGTAGTGTTTTCATCTCTTTTGTCAAAGTTATACAGAAATTAATGAAAGAGCGGGCACCTCGCTTCTGCGTAATTGCAGGCCTATATCTTTTTGCTTAAATCATATCGAAAGTCTCATCTTCTTTTGTGTAGCATAGGTTAAATTACGAGACCCAAATAATATGTTCAAATGTTGCCCGAAAGAATTTCTAGCTGTTTTACTTTATCGTTGTGATTTGCTAATTATATTTTGTATCTCTGCATGTTAAGATACCCACAGCAGTGCCATTTTTCTGAATTGTCTTTATTTACAGTATACTGTTTGATTCTATATGGCATAATATGCACAACTCAGCACATAACCGTATATGCATCAGGTCATAGGATGGCATGCATCAGGTCATAGGATGTCATGCATCAGGTCATAGGAGGGCATGCATCAGGTCATAAGAGGGCATGCATCAGGTCATAGGATGACATGCATCAGTTCATAGGAGGGCATGCATCAGGTCATAGGATGGCATGCATCAGGTCATAGGATGGCATGCATCAGGTCATAGGATGGCATGCATCAGGTCATAGGATGGCATGCATCGGGTCATAGGATGGCATGCATCAGGTCATATGATGGCATGCATCGGGTCATATGATGGCATGCATCGGGTCATAGGATGGCATGCATCAGGTCACAGGATGGCATGCATCAGGTCATAGGATGGCATGCATCAGGTTACAGGATGGCATGCATCAGGTCATAGGATGGCATGCATTTTTAGGTCATAGGATAACATGCATCAACGTTGTGCGATCGTATTATAACGTACGTGCAGTTTATGATTATGACTCAATTAGTGCATGACTATTATGTGTTCCGAGGAAGCTCACTATATACTAAACTATAATTCCTTTATACGGAATCAGTTTTAAACTTGTGTTTATCATCATCTTCTATTTCAACCATTTCATATACACAGCATGAGCAGCACCAGTGAACAGCCTTGTTTGTAAATAACATGTAGTACAAACACAATATAAACAACACAAGAACAACCTACAGGAAAAACAATAAATTAATTCAAAATACAAACTTTTATGATAAAAAGTAGATCAAAACATTTTCAATATCAAGTAGGGAGAGTTGATTCGTATTAATACTATACAATACACCTATAAAATGAGCATGGAAAATTCCCAAATAAATATTTACTGAAATATATAATTCAACAAACCAATATTATTTTAATCTGAAATATTTTGTTTTGATTTATTTTTTAATACATTTAAACAAATGAGTTGTAAATGAATCAAAAAGTTAATGAAAAATGTGTTTAGTGGGTGTACACAGTGGAAAAGACAACGAACGTAATTTATTTAAAATACAGATTCACAGTGAAACATACCTGGACTAAAAGACATATCAAGGTGATCGTCGCTAGCGAACGTAAATTCTTGTGAAGATCATCTAGAATCACATCCTCGCAACCCTGTTAAAAAAAAAAATTATATAATTAATAACAATATTGCAACAATTATTAGGTAAAACGTGGTCAAGAATTCTAAAACTTAAACGAAAATAGAGTTGATTACACTATCTGACCTTTCCACACCAGTTATCCAGGGAGGACCCGGTATTCTCGCTGTTTCTTTTGTCTTTACTAAAAGCTCTCTCTACACTATCAAACTTTATGTGACAAAATAATGTGATGTGCCAATATATGGACACGATGACGTCATATCACTACCTTATTTGGGCAGATCGCAATGTTTGGTGAAACTCCGTTGATATTGTATCCAGAGCCTAAGACTCTATCGCACCAAAAGTGAGTGCATCACAAAAACAAAATCATTAATTCGCGCGCGATGCATGCTGATGTTTATAGTAGCGGATCGCTTGAATTATTAGAATCGCCCTTTTTCACATTTTCAACCGTTTGAAGACAAACAATTATCGCAATATGCCCATTTACTTTTTTTTTTTTACATAAAATGCAGTGTGGGGAATACAAATCACGACACGATAATAATAATTCTATACATTTACGTAAGGGCAAATCAGTAAATCGCGCTTCTAGAGTATTTACTCACTGTTTTAGAATGTGGGTAAGGCTTTTTACCGCCAAATGAAAAAAAAAATACTTATTTAGTTTTAATTTAATTGACGATTAAACGAATTTAACTATTTGCCCTAAATATGGGTGTGATGCTATGGCTTTGTATCAATCTGAGATCAACAAACGTACCTCTGTTGTTGTCGATAGGACACGGACCACCCTAGATTTGCCTGTCTGTATTTAATGTCTTTTTTATGTTAGTCCAAACCAAGGAAATTTTGGTTCAACAGCAGTCGACGTTTAGTTTCGATGTTTGTCTGTAAAATTCAATGCGCTGACGTAGTATACGTATGGAACGCGTTAAACCAACGTCTCGAGCTAGCTGCGCATGAATCTGAATATCCTAGAACATGACTGCGGTTTGAGTTCGATTAGGCCCGGGGATTGGCTGTAACTTAGATGTAGCCAATCACCATACACTACAATAATCATAAGATCACTAAGAATAAGACAGATCATCCTCTTGTGTAAGTCGCCAGACATGATAATAACTATAGATTTTTGGCACATGCGTCTGCTTTAGTATTTGAACACACGTTAATTTTTTAACATTAATATTATCTATAAATAAATTTACGTAAGGGCAAAATTCGGTAAATTGCGCGTAATTTCTGGAATTTTTACACGATGGTATATAAAGTTTGTATATACTGTCGATACTGATTGTTAACACCTAACCATAACACTAATTAGGTTGAGTTTGATAATTAGTTATTGACAATTAAACTCTAGGTAAAATGTAGGTTCAACGATTTGTCTAATGGATAATTACAAAAAAATATAAACGTCGTAGTGATGTATCGTTACATGTACTTTACTATTTCAATCGACTATGATAGTTTTAACAAAGTATTACATCGCAGATGTTTTATTGTATTTAGTGCCATATTTATTATTATTTATAGGCCTATAAATCATGAACAAGAGTGGATAAAGAATTTATTTAAAAATTGTTCATCTTTGTACTCATCCTCACCCCCATCTCTCAATCCTAATGTTACATACAAAACACAAATTGGGTTCATTTTGTGACAAATTTCTCTTTCGGAAGTAATTTCTATGGTGCTAATTTTAGTTGACTACATAAATCATCGTGTCTATTTATTCGTTTCTGTAAACGACAATGTATTATAGTCTTGTTGCGATACGAACATTTGAAATCGCCAGTTTTTTTTTTTAATTACTGTGGGACTATTCAAGAACCATCTGTGGGCACCACCTAGATGGGACGCGAGCGAATGTTTGATTTTACCTTAGAGTGTTTTGTATACTCTTCTTTCAGCCCACAATCCTGTTGCACTATTTCACAGCATGAATCAGGCATTTCGTTTTGTAAGAACGATCGCTTTCCATACAATGGATTAAACCAGTCACTGGCAGTTCGAACTCCACAACAACTTTCCTACAAAAATAATTATGCTAAAAAATATAAACACAAATTGACTAGCGATCCTAGGACGAACAGAACAGATTCAAGTGTAATACAAGTCACCATGGCTTAAGTGAAACCGGTGACCGAAGCAAAAATCATGATTATATTACGTGTTTGTACATTGTATTTTTGTTGTAACTTGCCCAAGGATGGGGGTTGTTTGTCATCATATACTGTATGGTATAGGATGGGTTTTACTTGTATGTAACAATGCAGGAACCTAGAGCGTTTTCTTTGTTTTGCTTATTAATTTCGATGTACTGTATAAAATGTAACGTAGCTATCGCACTATAATTATTCACTAATAAAATAAAATAACATGGGGAAATAAGTATGGATATTCTCATTTTTAAAACAACATAATATTATGTTGTTTTAATATTTGTAATTTTTTGAAAAATAAAGCACAAACCTCTCGTTGAACTTTATCCCATGCTTCTTTTAGGCTTTGGTCAGTACCATAGTTGCGCATATCCCTTAACATTTCCTGGTTTATGTAATCGTCAATTCTGTCGCGTAGCACTCCGTTTGCAACGTAGCCAAGTATAATAACAGAAACTTCCAAGCAGATTACAATAACAACAAGAAAGTAGAACTGAAAGATAATATATAGAAATATAATAATAAGACTAAGACATTTTTATTTATCTTAAACCAAACGAACCAAATAATTGGAGATAACTTGTGGACAAACTTTTATCATTTAATTTGAATAGATTATTATGATTGTCGTTGCAAACGCAATCCGACTATAAAAACGCAACCAAACCCTAGATTAGGCTCGTGACAAAGTTTTAAGATGAATGTTATAAGACGTTACAACAAGAGAAGAAGAAACGAACATGTGCCTACTTACAGTTAAAACACAACATTTCGTATCTCGCAAACAGCAGCAACCAATAACCGCAGATACGAAAATAACGATTCCAATAAAAATGAGAAGGTATGCTGTGTTAAGATAGGCAACACCAGGTAAAAGCTCGGCGTATGTACCACTGGCCGCTATTACGATTCCAGTGATGAACAAAATGATGCCAGTAATCTACATTACAAAATCATCAATGAGGAAAAATCATATTTTGCTATGTGAATTAAGAAAGTAATATTTTAATAAAATGAAGAAAAAACAAATATTACTGTTTTAAACAATTTTAAAATTTCAACCTACAAAATAGAAAATTGTTAGCAATACTACTGCACATTTCACTGCTTTTAACGACCAGCAACACATTGTGGCGTTCAGAAATAATAAATCTGAAATTAAAAGTCAAATTGATAATTAAGTATTGCAAAACAACGCGCATCTCAATGACAATAAACGCTTGTATTTTTCTACCATATCAATCTTTTCTAATACTTTAATTTTGTTATATTAAACACAAGTTTGTATTATTTTCCGTTCACCAATGATGATTAACAAAAGTTGCTAGAGTGTGACGACCGGATTTCAAATTATATGGACACATCTCTATCAATCAATCTGACGTATCATCATAATAAACATATAACATTAAGATGGAGAACGTACAGTAAAGGAGAAAGCTGTAGTTTATTTCGACAGATCGTCAGTAGGCCTACAGTACACAGTGAGCAGACGTCATTACACAGACAGTGAGCAGACGTACGTGTTTAAACACAATGTTTTCGTTAACACAATTAGACATTAAGTAAATACTTTAAATTGTCCATGTTTCCGAAATATTTTCGGATCATCATTCACATTATTGAACTAATGCTGATCAAAATAATCCTATTTAGTTTAAATGCTGTAATAGTGTACAATACTGTTTTATTCTGACTTACCATAAATAGACCACTGGAAATAAAATAGGGTAATAAAATATATAGGCCTACCAGGGAGTTGATACGATTCTGGTTGACAAACACTGGTGCACTGTTTGTCTATGCGTCAAGTATTTTCAATCATAGTTTTACTCGCTACGCTCTGATACACCTTTTTATATCTTTTATAATAGAAGAATGTGGGAGTGCAAATATAACAATGAATTTTAAGTATACCGTCATAGGTTACTTTTGTCAAGCCACAGCATAATTTTAAAGCAGAAACGACGGAACCAAATTGAAAGTTACAATAGTATAGTATTATAATATAAAGTGTAATCGGGCCGTTTTATTAAGTGGGTGTTCAAAAACAACCTTGGGTAATAACGTAATTTCAGTACTGTATTGAAAACCTATAATATCTCCCCACACGATGTCAAGGTTAAGATGTATGCATGTTAAGCTTGGAATAAATGACATATCTTACTTTATACATTTAGTAGTTGTTTTATTTTACCGTTGCGCTAACAATTACTAAACAACTTTAATCCTATTCTACGGTTATGTCTTAGTTTCATATGGAATATATAGGGAGTGGGGGGGGGGGGGGGGGTGTGTTCCTCAGAAAAAAAAATGGTCTATACTTAATTCAAATAGGATTGAAAGCATGACATTTGGTATAGCAATTGATGCTATTTAAAATGTGACCTTTGACCTCGTATACTGTACATTATAGGATAAATCTAGCGTTTCTGTACTTTCATCTGTTTGGAGATAATAAAGTTTTTCTTATGTATTATGTCATCCTAGAAACACAAAATATAGGGCCCTAGCAAAATGATGCAGTACTACTTTCTATGTGAAACATACACATTTAATTTAATACTATAAGAGTTATTTAGAAATTATTAGAAAAATCATGACACTGACAGGATTTGAAGCCAAGCATAGATCAAAATCATAGCCAAGCATCATAACTACCAAGCCACAACTCCACTCATAACCACCAAGCCACAACTCCACTCATAACCACCAAGCCACAACTCCACTGAAGGGAAATAATAATTAACGAAATATGAGGTTTTTCGTGAATTACTGTGGGTTTTACACTTCTACTGAATTCTAACAATCACAAGGAAAAAGATTCTGATATGTAAATTGAGGTCAATTAAAGGTCACAATACAAATGGTACCAATAGAAAGGCTATTTCAGGGAAATGATAGAATTTAATTTGTTTTTTTTAGCGGACAGAAAGAAAAGACTCGAAACCAATATTATTTGTTTAAAAAAATGACACATTTAATTTAAAAAAACTACTGTCACATTTGAAAGGAATAGTCTAAGAAGGAGGCTTGGTTAGCTAGGTAGCTTGGACTGGTAGTCTTAAATCTTTTTTAATCTATGCTATTCTAAAATAATTCAAAAATAAAAATAATATATTTGACTAAATTACAGTACAGTACATACATTTAAAAACAATACTAAAAACCACTTTCTGTAGTACATTATCTGCAGGTCATTTTGCTTGCATGACTGCACAAACTATCAGCCAATCAGAAAGTCATATTTTACATTGCTGGGAAGAACTTTTTTAACAAAATTATGTTTGATATGGTACATCTATAAAAAAAAACTATTAGGTATATTGACTTGAAACTTTCTATATGTTGTGTCAGAGTACTGCTAATTTTTCCGGCTGTTTTACTTTATCGTTTTGATTTAGCTTTTTGCTTATTTAGTCCAGTCCCTAAGGGGAAATGATGTTACCATAGTGGATACAAGTGTGCCCTTTGGCATGTTGATAGAACATGATATGGAGATACCAAAACAAAGTTACTGGAAATCTGATTTGACCTCTGTGACCTCTGACCTCAATTTTTATATTTCTATCTTAAACAGCCATATCTCCGCAACGGGTTTGACAATTGAAATGGTATTGGTGTCAAATAGATCAGAGGGTACATATTTATATTCGCTCTAATAGAACTTTTTCCAAAACAACGACCGGAAATGTAATTTTGACCTTTGACCTCGGCTTACTATATCTCAATAACTACTGATCAAAATTTCTTGAAATTTGTTTCAAATTGTTAAGAGCATACATATTTATATATACTCTAATTAAACATGTTCTTCCAAATCCACAGGAAATGTCATTTACTGACCTTTGACCTTTAATGTTTAAATATGTCTGTATCTCTGTAACCAAATGTCATAAAAAGTTCAACTTATATTGGTGTCAAAATGTTCAAAATGTAAACATTTATATTAGCTCTAATAGAAGATGTTATCATATTTTTACTGGAAATGCCAGTTTGAGGTATGACCAGGATATACTGTTAAGCGTGCGTGTGTCATACTTATAATAATATACCTAAAATATAGATTTAATGGACCAGAACTACATTCAATATCCTATTTAGCCTTTTACAATTTTCTTAAAACTTAATGTTTAATTTAATTTCAATATATAATTCCATCGCATGGTAGGCCTACACCGTAAGAGCAACACTTAATATCAACAAAAAATTAGATAAACTTAAAAGTTAAATAACATTTAAAAAAAAGAAAGAAAATCAGGATCTTAAAGAAAGAAAAGAAGAATTAACCAATGCGATTTGATACTCATAAAACATATGACCTAATTATCAATTAATTGCTTGAAGTATGCTGAAAAAATAAAATGTTTGAAACAGTGAGGAAAAAGCGAAGAAAAGAAAAACATATGTTTAAAATATTAGAAATCTTAAAAGGATCAAAGACAAATTAATTACAAAGCTGATTTCTTTTCAAGAACATACTGTAGTGGAATATAAAAGGAAAACAAACCAGTGAGCAGTCAAAATTACCATCTTGGATTGATGAGGCAATAACACATCCAGCTCATAACACTATACAACAAACTCTTTGAAACCAGAAGAAATTAAGAGAAGCAGTGATAATTATAATTTAATCCACAAAAACATGACAAAACTGACATCAACCATTACCGACCAAACGAACATTATCACATGTACACAAATAATTTACAAAAGTAATCAAAAAACAAAATCAGAGACCGACTAGAAGTAAATAAACCAATATATAAGGCTTTATACAGTAGGACCATCTTATACAGTTTGTCAATCAACTAAAATAAAAAGGAAATGAATATCACCAAATCTTTGATTTAGAGATTATCAGAAAGCATTTGGCTCAATAAAACAGGCATTACCATATTAGAGGGAAATATTATACCTCAACAAATATTGATTACGATCGTTCAAAGAGAAGTTAAGAAAGATTAGTAAGACAAGGCAACACTTAAGATCTTCACTGCATTGGAAGAGGTGTTTAATCAAAGAGCTAATCTAAAAAATAGAGTAAATATCACTTTAAAGACAAAATAAACAGTTAATTTAACCAAAATCACATTGACTTCCAGCCTATTTTTTGCTTTGAATTACAGTTTTTTTGCGTATGCACTATATAATTTTTTTTCAATCCAATTTTTGGTGAAACTATTATGTGTGACATTAAAATTGCATATTCAACAAAAATATTTGTCAAAATTACTTTTGTCAGGGGGAAAATAAGTATATCTTTAATAGCATGTGATATTATTAGCAAATATTTCAAATGTAGTTTTAAAACTTTCCCATTACAAACAATTGCCATAATTCTGATGACATTACAATACACCCATCCTCTGGGACTTATTTTCAAATGTAGCTAAAAACTTTCCAGTACAATTCCGGCCATTTTGATGTGTATAGATGCATGCAGTAGCATTGGAAAAGCGAGAGATTGGGGTTGGGTTGGGGTGATGGAGAGACACATATTTTTTACATGTTTGTCTACACTATAAACTAGTTTAACAAAAAAGGTGTGATGTGCCCAAATATGGTAGTGATATGTCATTCATCCTGTCCATATATGGGCACATCACATTTTTTTGTCGCATAAAAATGTTATAGTGTAGACAGAGTTTAACATTTGTGTAACATGTAACAAAAATATGTGTCTCTCCATCCACCCCAACCCCCTCCCCTCTCTCGATCTCTTTTTATAGATTATTAATTGCTAAATATATGAAAAACGATGGGTCATAGCTCAAAATGACATTTCCAATTGAATTCTGACAAAATATTTTGTTAGAGCAAATATAAATGTGTATATTCTAAACAATTTGACACCAAACTGAACTTTTTAGGACAAATAGTTACCGCGATATTGACATATTTTCACATTAGAGGTCAAGGGTCAAAAAAGCTTAATTTATGGTAATTTTTTGAAAAAAGTTTCTATTAGACTAAATATTAGATTTATTTTCTTAACATTTTGAGCCCATTCTCAAATCTCTGAGATTGCGTGTTATTGAGATATTAGGCAATCAAGGTCAAAGGTCAAACTGAAAAATAAAGCCTTTGCGGCCATTTTTGTACAATTTTTTTCATTATACCGAATATAAATATATATCTTCCAAGCATTTTGGAAAAAAAATAAATGTAAAATGTCCATGCGTTGTCAAGATATGGCGATTTTTACTTATATAATAGAAAAATATAAAAATTGAGGTCAGAGGTCACAGAGGTCAAATCAGATTTCCAGTAACTTTGTTTTGGCATCTCCACACTATACTCTACCAAACTGCTATACTGAAAAATTTGTATCCAGTCTGGTAACATCCCACCCCTTTTTCTCCCCTTAGGGACTGGACTAATTTTATCCATTGAGATCTAGCCACTGATACCCACAGCATTGTCACTATTTTCAGTAATTTGCCTTTGGATTTTTAATAATATAATAGCAAACATTTTTATATTTTTCTTCTAAAATCTAATTTGTTTGAAAACTATTTAAAAACTTTTACAAACAAAATCTTTAGTTAATTATTTAGCTTAAATAGCAAAATTTAAAATATTATTGTAAAACTTTATACAGTACTATTCAGTTAAATTGCAAATTTATTTCGCTTTTATTTGATACTAATATAAATGTGTAATTATTATTTCTTTAAAATATGAACTACTTCCATTATTCTTTTACTAAAAAATGACCTTAAATTAATGATGTTTCGGGACCTTTTTTATATAATTTTATCATTTTACGGTTATAGCCCCTATTTTTTGTACTACGTATCCATCTACAGACTTTTTTCTCGAATAAACCTAATTGATGATAATAAATACTGTATTTTATTCCTAAATTGGTATTGCTTTGTTGTCTTGAACTTCTCCTGCACTGCCACTCAAAGTGCATAGGGTTGCAAGCATAAACATAATCTAAGAGAAATTGAATAATAGGCATTAACTATCGTATATGTACATACGCATACAGGAACTGGTGGAACCCTCTAAATTAGTAATACAATCTACTATTTGTTACTGTATGTAAACAGGTATGGGTCGAGTGGTTAAGATAGTGGAACCGCAATTACGTAGCCATAACATCGGCATGGGTTCGAGGCTCACTCACTCCATGGTTCTGGTGGTAGAACGAGTCTTCTCGGATAAGGACTATAAACCGTAGGTCCAGTGTACACATCTAGCTCGTGTGCACTTTAAAGAACCTAGTACATCTTTCGAGACGAGTAGGGGGTTACCCCGGTGTATTAGTACATCACAGCCACTGATCACCAACTGGGCCCTCTGGGAGACCAGTCTTTGACTGAAGAGGTTACCCAGTATAAATATATATTTCAATTCAGTAATGTTTGCCGACCTCGTTAGATGCTTTGCTGCTTATTCATGTGTGTGTATGGAAAGCACAACATATTATTTTCTATAGAAACTCTTTCCTCTCCAAAGAGTCTGAATTAATTTTTCGGTGTGACTGACTTTGTTATAGTATATTGTATAAACAGAGAATTTCACATTTCTATGGTATTATAAGCGTATCATATTTTTACGCAGATCAACGCAAAATAAAGTTAATTGTAAACTCATACCATTATAGAACTGTAAACGAGAACTACGACGAATAATCCATTAACAAAATCTTTGATATTCATAATAAAGTCTTCCTTGCAACCCTGAAAACAAAAATAATTTGACGTTAATTATGCCCCTGAACTGAACAATGTTTCAATTTTAATTTGTTTATGATTTTTTTTGTACCGACAAATTGGTTGTCGAATGTTGTTTAGCTTTGTAATTTTGTTTGTAAAATGCAACTGTCGATTTTTGTTGCATACTGCATAGTCGGAAAATCAGGCTCCTATAAAATTTGAAATCGAAGGTAAATCAACCACACAGGCTTTCACCACCCGTATTTTGCAACCTTGTGAGTACAGACAGTATACACAAGTTATGAATTGATAATGTATTTGCTATTAATCAAACTTTCTACCAATAAACAGTTTGAACCTTTAAAATGATGTCATATTGGATTCACTCTTAATTCAATTCAATTTCTTTATTGCTGCAAATGCCATCAAGGGCCAATATCCGCTTAAACATACTACATCATACAAACATAATTATACATATTTACATTTAAAATGTAAACACATAAACACAGTTTACTACTAATGTATCGGAGTTTACTATGTGAGAGGATATGTACTACATAAATATCTCAATTTTATATTAAGCAGTTCATTTTGTGATTATTTTTTAATAGTGGTTTCATTAAAAAAATTGTCATAAAATCTACCTGCGTATGAATGTCAGCACTGTTAGGAATGGCCGAAGGGACGCATCCTATAAAAATATCTCTACAGCAGGTATTTGGTATGGTCTGATTGTTGTCAATCCAGTCATCTTTACCATAGTATCCACAACATAGTAACTATACAATACATTAGTAAAATATAAATATATATAATTATATAGATGATTAGACGAATTATTGCAGATCTATAGGCCTAAATGCTGTATGTACGAAAGTGATAGCCTTATCTTTGTTAGTAAGACTGTGGTATAGTTAGTCCTTTTTTTCCACAGATCTAATCTATTTTAGGTTGATACTCGTACACTACTTTGCCGTGAATCCCACGTATCCGTTAACATCTTGTTGTTACCATAGTGACTCATGCTCTCAACTGTTTCTTTGCTAAATCTATCAATAAGTTCTGATTTCCCGATCGTAAGAAGTATAAATGATGCTGTAAGAAGTAGTAGAGATACGAACATCACAGTCCAATTAAACTGAAGATAAATGATCAGTATTAGTATTGCACATTACATACACGTCTGGATGGATGGACAGTTTATATAGTTTACAATTTGTTTTGTTCAAAACCATCCATGAGTAAATAGGAATGGAATAATATCAATGTTAAACTACAAATTAGGACGATGATGACGACGATGATGACGATGATGATGATGATGAGACAGTACTAAAGAAAGAATCAGAAACGAATCTGATAATAATATCGATAATGGCAATTGTATTTGATTCATATTTAGGTACTTACACACATAAATAAATTTTGCTTTTTACTTAGATGAACAGAGAGTCCAAAAATGCTCAATAATAAGAAAACGCCTCCAGCAATGAACAAGCTGATGCTCATTGTAGTAAATGGACTTTTAATATTGATATGCTTTAAGTCATCAGTTATATCACCAGCCAATATAAACACACCCAGTATAAAACAAGCCACACCACAAACCTGATGGTAAGATGAACAATTTATTTTATTCTAATTTTGTTTAAAAAACTAACTGTTACGCTTTTTACCCTGCAATTTTGGCCCGACATGATCTTGTCAGTCGTTTCCCTATTTTTCAGAATATGTTCACTGCATGTGTACAATTCTTTTCATGACTATTTGTGTAATTTAGCAAAACATGATTATCAACCCCGCACCCCCACCACCCTCTATGTACACACGTCACAGAAATTGATGGTGATGGCTGTAGGCCTACTGCGAGCCCGCTAGTAGGAATCTCAATCAATGTAGGCTATATCTCTAATGCATTGTACGTCCATCTATGGTTATCGGTAAAGTTGTCATTTAAGCATGGTTATAAAAACTATAAATACTTACAACATAAACAACAGAAAGTAGCATTGCCCAACACTGTAAACAGAGGCTCTCAATACATCCCGCCATTTATAACTATCTGGCTATTCAAAGACACTTACTATATCATATTTTGTATGTTACTACCTACGTTAATAATAGGTAACTTATAATAATCTGTCAGACAGAGCGCAGATTATTTTCTTCTGAATAGACCTACGTCATAGTGAGGCCATTTTTTACTCTATATTTTATCAACTCTAGTATAGTATACCGTATTGCTTGGAATGTTTTGCGAAATATTATTTTGTCCTTGACAATTATTCTTTCTAAATCCATAGGTATTGTTAATACTTGAGGGGGAGGAATTTTGAATGAATAACAGATAATGACAATTCATCGAGCGAAACGACAGAATACATATACAAATAAATAGCATGATATAAAGTGTACAGAGCTGACTTTTGAGTTTCATCTTGTGTATTCTCTTTTCAATGTTAACTTCGGATTAGAACAGGTATACCAATACAACATGGCTAAATGCCTACAAGTAATGTGCATGAATGTCTGTGTATCATTTCTGAGTGTTACTTTACTAGTAAGTTATATTTTACATTTCTATTAGAAAACCTACAAACTTAGTTGTGACATACAGTAAGTCATACCATTTGTCCGTAGGTTAATATAGCTAGAGCTAAAATTGGATTAGATTATTTTAAAGAAAACCAATGGAAACAAAATATAAGTCTGTTTGAATGTACTATTTAAATAAATATTCGCACCAATAGATTAATAACTAGTAGATAAAAATATAAATAACGCTTGACACTAACTTTTTATGTGCGTGTCACGTAAAACAATTCGCCTAGTGGAAAAGGTGCTTTATGAAGTAACTTCTAGCATACCGCCAACAAGATAAATGATATAGTCTTCTGTGCTTTTTTAGCTGGCTGGAATAACATCTTTAATATATGCTGTAGTTATCCTTGCTACTGATATTAATCCAGAGTTCCGAGAGCTTGCAATAAACCAAACATTTACGGAAGTCACATATGGATTGATTTTCTTGTTCATGGTGTTCGTTTTACTCACTGTTGTCGGTTGTTTTACACACATTAAAAAAAACAATTCCTGTATGTTCATTGTAAGTAATCATTATTTCTTTTAAAATCAATTCGTGGGACACGACTTTGAAACGTTATTATAATATAATAACTAAACTTCCAATACTCTTTTTAGGTTTTATTAATTCTGAAAATATGATTGATTTCAGTTTTTCATTTTACTTGTAATTACCTGTTCAGTAATATTATTATGCAGTATCATATTAATTACTGTTGGTAAAAAGCATATGAAAGAAGCTTACGAACTTGAAGTGAAAGATAGTATGACAAAGTACGGCAACAATGAAAAGCTAACCAACAAATGGGATCAGCTACAATCACAGGTAGGTTATCAATTACACTCATGTAAACTAATTACAAACTGTACTTGGTTACTTGGTATAGATAGGTCCTTGGGGAAGGGATCTTAATTTTTCTTTGAAAGATTCTACTGCAGTTGTTGTATAAATGATATTTGTTCCAATCAGAAATAATTCTATTACCATAAAATCGTTTTGCGACTTCAGTTTTTGCCTGCCAAATTTTAATGAGTTGCCTCTCATTTGAGGGTGGTGATTTGTATTGACAGTTCATATTATTTGAAAGCCTCCACCAAATCAGTTTCCTTCCTTCTAACGTGAGCAAACCGATTTTTTCGCAAACATCTCTTCTGCTTTTCATTGCATGAAAAGGTATATAGTAGCTTGCTTTATGGATTCTTATTTCCCGCATAAGGCACGGAATAAATTGTGATCCACGGTCGGTGAGAATTTGTTTAGGAATACCTAACCTACTGTAGTGAATATCGTCAGTAATTCTTCAATATTCTGAATCAATATTTCTGATGGGAATGGATAATGGGTTGCCAAATCCATTAATACTAATATGTATCTATGATATGATGGTTCTATAGGTCCTATCAAGTCGGCGGCCATCCGTTCAAATGGAGTGTCCATAAGAGACAATTATAAAATATCACATGATTAGCAATATCTTCGAACATCAGCCCCAATACCTTGCCAAAAAATCTTTCAGTATCCTTTCTTGGTTTTATTTAACTAACTAGTGACCCCTCAAGTAAACCTTCATTGGCCATTCTCATTAAATGAATCCTATATTCTAAAGGTACTACAAACTGGCTAATTACATCCCCAAAATTAACCTTTTTTGACGTCGATAAAGTTGATAGGTACATATATAACCTTAAATATACAGTTCAAATTAAACTAAAAAGTGGAATTTTCGAAACTTTAAATAACATTTGAACTTCTAATTTAAAGAAAACATGAAAAATAAAGATTAATAAAATCCGACTTTAAATAAATTATTTTGTAGTTTTAATTAAGTCAATCACATAGAAAAAAACAGAAAAAAATTATGTTTTCACTTATAAATGACAAAATAAACCCATTGGTTGGTTGGTTGGCAGCCAATTTGACTATTTTTGCTTTAAATTACAGGTTTTTTTTTATGTAAATACATTTTTTTTTCGATCCAATTATTGGTCAAAGTGGAAAACTATAGTATGAGACATTAAAATGGCATATTAAAAAAAAAATAGACAAGACAAGGCAATGGTGAAATGGGTATGCAATTTTAGGAAGATGAAGCATATCCTTCTTTAAGAAACGAAACAATATTGGATAATTTTAAAATAGATGGGATGGGCATTAGTAATAAAATTATTAATGCCTTTTCAGAATGTTTAGGAGACGGATTTTTACCAAGTTTAGTTTAAAATGTACGTATTCCTTTGGTTATCCAAAGAACATAATTTCTACAAACAGTAACATATTTGTGTGGAACTGAATCAGCTATGGTACATGAGAAATAATCATACCATAGTGAACAAGATGTCTCAGAGTCAAGAATATCGAAAAAGTTCGTAGGTAGTCATGACCATAGTTTCTGAACATGCACAATGTCAAATCGGTTACCGCCAGATACAGTTTATCATTTTCTTTTTGGACGTTAAATATTAATCTAACGTCGATAATAAGGTGATCAGACGTGCTATGTTCTGGTAAAGGGTTGCGACTTAACAGAGATTGTGGATTTGTTAACCATGTTTCCGATGGCGTTTGCTCCATTTGATAAAAATAATGTGCGAAGTTCATAAATTTTGTTTAGGCCTACCGAACTACATGCATTTAAGTTCAGTAAAATTAAAGGCCACGTGCGGGCAAAAAATTTCTATTGATCATACATTCCAATAATTATCGATATATAGTTTCCCCTATGTTTCATAATTTTTTTAATTTTATTTGTGTTACACGAGCTTGTTGAAAATAAGCACCTTCTTATCAGTTATCAGATAGTTCAAATTACACAGTAAAATCATTAGGCGCAGGAGCCCCGGATAGCGTTACGAAGTCGTTAACTCTGTCAGCCCATGGTCAACCCAACTAATGTGTTTTTCCCAAAGACAACTTATCAATAACTAAACTTTGTCACCACCCATAAGTGTGCTGTTCATTTCCTATTGACCAATGAACACCAATGTAACTGGACCTGAGTTTCTTGCTATTCGACCTTGGGTGCAAATTATACAATTAATTGATGTTAAGGCCACTGACTACTCTTTTCTGTATAGAAACACTGAATTGACTGAATAATAAGAAAACCCTACAATAATTTCTACTACTACTTGATATGGTGTTATACAAGAACTATATATATTAAAAGAATTGAATGTATGGAGAATGAAAAGTTAAACGTTATAACTTATATGTAAAACATCACTTAGATGATATCTATCAGTTACATTGTTGTTCATTGGTCAAAATTAATTCTGTGTTAGATGATATCTATCAGATATATCATTTTCTAAAAATTGTTTCATTAGTTAGAATAGATCACGGAATACCAATACTGATCTGGACTCGGAAATTCAAAATGTAGCAGGCAACGTTTCACCAATGAAAACTTTCAAGACAAACAAAGTATCATAATTATCATGATATCCATTTTTATTTAATAACGATAAATGGATATAAATATTTCGTCTTTTTTTGTTATTTTGCGATGGAAAATATATTGAGTGAACATTGGCACTGAGCTTAAATGTTTTCGTCCCCTTAATGTCCGCTTTATAGGAGTGTCCCCTCAGTAAGGATTTGCTGTTTTGCCCCTTAATAATAAATTATGATGTCCATCTTATCCTCTCAATTTTAATGTGCTACACCCGATAATAGAATACACATCTAGCTCGTGTGTACTTTAAAGAACCTAGTACATCTTTCGAGACGAGTGGGGGGTTACCCCGGTGTATTATCACAGCCACTGATCACTAACTGGGCCCTCTGGGAGACCAGTCTTTGACTGAAGAGGTTACCCATTATAAATATATATTTCAATTCAATAGAATAACTGTACAGTAGGCTCCCATTTGATGCAATGTGTTACCCAATGTGCTCAATTTGATTGTGCTACCCAAATCCATGCTATCCATTTGAAATAATTTGCTATCCATTTGAAAGAATGTGCTACCCGATAATCCGTATAGAATAATGTACAGTACAATTACATATATCCATTTGATTGTGCTACCTAATGTGCTATCCATTTGAAATAATGTGCTATCCATTTGAAAGAATGTGCTATCCATTTGAAATAATGTGCTACCCGATAATCCGTATAGAATAATGTACAGTACAGTACTATATCCATTTGATTGTGCTACCCAATGTGCTATCCATTTGAAAGAATGTGCTCCATTTGAAAGAATGTGCTACCCGATAATCCGTATAGAATAATGTACAGTACTATATCCATTTGATTGTGCTACCTAATGTGCTATCCATTTGAAAGAATGTGCTATCCATTTGAAAGAATGTGCTATCCATTTGAAATAGGCCTAATGTGCTATCCATTTGAAAGAATGTGCTACCCGATAATCCTTATAGAATAATGTACAGTACTATATCCATTTGACTGTGCTACCTAATGTGCTATCCATTTGAAAGAATGTGCTACCCGATAATCCGTAGGCTATAGAATAATGTACAGTACAATTATATCCATTTGATTGTGCTACCTAATGTGCTATCCATTTGAAATAATGTGCTACCCGATAATCCTTATAGAATAATGTACAGTACTATATCCATTTGATTGTGCTACCCAATGTGCTATCCATTTGAAATAATGTGCTATCCATTTGAAATAATGTGCTATTTGAAAGAATGTGCTACCCGATAATCCGTATAGAATAATGTACAGTACAATTACATATATCCATTTGATTGTGCTACCTAATGTGCTATCCATTTGAAATAATGTGCTATCCATTTGAAAGAATGTCCTATCCATTTGAAAGAATGTGCTACCCGATAATCCGTATAGAATAATGTACAGTACAGTACTATATCCATTTGATTGTGCTACCCAATGTGCTATCCATTTGAAAGAATGTGCTATCCATTTGAAAGAATGTGCTACCCGATAATCCGTATAGAATAATGTACAGTACTATATCCATTTGATTGTGCTACCTAATGTGCTATCCATTTGAAAGAATGTGCTATCCATTTGAAAGAATGTGCTACCCGATAATCCTTATAGAATAATGTACAGTACTATATCCATTTGACTGTGCTACCTAATGTGCTATCCATTTGAAAGAATGTGCTACCCGATAATCCTTATATAATAATGTACAGTACTATATCTATTTGATTGTGCTACCCAATGTGCTATCCATTTGAAATAATGTGCTATCCATTTGAAATAATGTGCTATCCATTTGAAAGAATGTGCTATCCATTTGAAATAGGCCTAATGTGCTATCCATTTGAAAGAATGTGCTACCCGATAATCATAGAATAATGTACAGTACTATATCCATTTGATTGTGCTACCTAATGTGCTATCCATTTGAAATAATGTGCTATCCATTTGAAAGAATGTGCTATCCATTTGAAAGAATGTGCTACCCGATAATCCGTATAGAATGCACAGTACAGTTATATCATAGTTATATCCATTTGATTGAGCTATCTATTGTGCTATCCGTTTGAACTAATGTGCTGTCTGTTTGAAATAACTCAGGGGTTTTTTTTTAAATATGTTTTGCTATCCATTTTAAACGTGCTAAACAAGTTACATATTTGTTGATATAAATTTGCGGTACACCACGTAGGCCTATATTAGTTCTGAAAAGAACTGTTGAGTTGCTTGACGTTTCGATTTAGGCCTACTCTAAAGTCAAAGTCTCCAAAGCTATTCCATCATGTCGTATTCGGGGAATCGCCCACAAGTGTTTTCTCAGAGAAGGGTATGTTCTGTATGGGGTTCTGTATGCTATTTTTTAATAATGTACAAAAAATGAAATGAAAAATCATATTAATTATCGGTATGTACGGAGGAAGCTCGAACAAGACGAAGCGCGAAACAAATAAAAGCGCAGCGCGAAACATCTGAAATGATATACAATTTCCCAAAACATGAAAACACAGAATATATTATATTAATATAACTTTTTAATATTTCCAAAGGCTCGGACAAGGAAGAAGGGCCTTAAAAAACTGAATTGCTATATGTTAGACCACATTTCCATAACTTTTCAAAACTCATCGAACCCTCTGCTAGTAGGCCTAATCAATATAGGAGCGTATCGCCAAATCATTAGAGAAAAAAAAACATGGCATGAAGATGTAATTAATCAAACAACGGCCAAAGAATACCAACAATTTTAATTTAGGTTTCGATTCGTAATTACTAATGTGGTGGACTAAGCCTAGTTTGAAACTATAGTGACCATTTATTTTAGAAAGAAAGATAGACAAATTTGTTTCCATCTCCATGTTATTGTTAATACCAAGGCACTTTTCATTTAATTAAAAATTCTGGCCTAGTATTCTTGCAAGGTCGTCACAGCTCCAGTTACAAAGGTCGTCACAGCTCCAGTTACAAACGGTGATACAAAGTGTCAATCATTTGACCAGTGAACAGCCCACTGGTAGGATAGTCCTTGAAACCGTCCGTAAAACACATTAATCACTCACATCAGTCATGCCGCTAATGGTTGAAAACCTCACTTTTTGGGGTTTTCAAACGTAACGCTATCCGGGGCTCCTGCGCCTAATGCTCTATTCTTTTGTACACAAATTTTGTAAATAGAGAGGCATTTTAAAAAGCTATGAAATCTTCTTGGTTTTTATGGCAGAATTTTGCAAAATTTTGTATTTGACCATATTAAGGGAAATTCATGTTTTTCCGTCTTGATTTCTGTTACAAAGATTTGATTTATGTACAATTAACCAGATATTATATTAAAAATTATGCCTGTACCTGAGCTTTAAGCTGTACCAAAATTGACTACAAGAACAAGTTATGCTTTCATGTTCTTTATTGAAGTTACTACTTAGGTTACTTTCTTTATGCACAAAATGATTTGTTAAAGCTAAAATAATCGTTAATACATAAAACACTAGTGCATCATAACGAGCCTGCTTTGCTTTAATGCATCGGTCACATTTCTGACCGTCCTGTATGGTCACACCGCCGGGGGTCTATCACAGTCAACCACTATAGGAAGTCAATACAAATGACCATGATAACAATTGTAGAGCTAGTAGCAATGGGTAATTTACAATAGCTAAGTGTGCAATAATGTAACAAACTTATATTAGAATATCCTTGCACTGAGGTCTTTGTGGAGACACCGTGGGTACATAAGTAATATGTAGCCCAATATGACGCAATTATCCTAAACAAATATTTTTTGTTTTTATTGATTTTCATGTTTTTAAAGATGTATTGTCCCTTAAAACACAAAAAAATGAAGGTCAAAATATTCTAAATTTAAATTGGCCATATCAAAGTAATATTAAAGTTATTCACCTTAAGTCGAAAATTCGAGCAAAAAACAACAATTTTACGTAATTAACAGCTAAATTAATTTGATAACATTTCGTCTGGATAAACGTCCCGAGCGAAAGTAAACAAAGATTTCAAACCATGAGTATACATTATGCATGATGCTAATTAGGATTGTTTACAACTCGTCACGAATGAGAAGGTGTTTTCACACAGATCGCGAGGAAGTTTTATGATTATGCATACAGAGTAGCCAAATAAGCGCGTTGCATTATGAGATATGTTTTGATAGAAAACTTTGACTAGAAGTCAAAGTTATTTTTTGAACCAAAAAACGTCTGTATTTCAGTTAAATGATTTTTTGTCGACTCATTTTTGGTGAAAATTAATCACTATTATCATACTTCAAAATGAGCCACTTTTTTTCGATTTTTTATTTTTTTTGGGTGAATTTGACAAAGGGACAATACATCTTTTACATTCGACTTCTAATCCTTATTCCCTTTCACGAAGCACTAATAAATACGAAATACAACAGTTATTCGATTGGATTTCCATCGTTAGTCTATTTTATGGCAGGCGTTGATTTGAATATGATTGACTCATAACATTCTTTGTACTCACTTTAGCAACGGTGCTGTGGCTACTCATCTTCTACTGATTGGAATAATGTAGATATACAAGGAAGACGATCCGTATTTCCCGATTCTTGCTGTTTATCAATGTTTGAATCTTGTGGACAAAGTGCAAAAACCAGTGAAGTCTTTCAGGATGTAAGTAGCACCTTTTATGTAAATACATTAATAGCATTCCAATATAGATCCCAAAAAAAATTAAAAGAAAAGAGTTACATTACTAAAAGTAAATGTACTATGTAAATGGGCCGAGTACGTGGCATGTAATGGTTTCGTGGTGATTAAACTTTCTATACTAATCTAACTATCTCTTACTATTATTGCTATTATACATTTGGAATAAAAAAAAGTAGGTTAGTTTACTTTAAAAATAGGAAATTATATCAAATTGTGATTTTAAATGATTTATATATTTTAATTAGCCATTATATTCATAGTAATGTTTATATAATTGATTTAAAATACTTAAAGATAATAACATTTTAGCAGAACATTCATTAGAAAGAGTTATATCAATATATATTAGTTATTCAGAAAGCACCGATATGATTGGATAATTATTAGCAAAGAATTTACCCATTTGTAGCCTAGTGGGTAGATGCAGAAAATTGTTCAGATATATTTTTGGCTAGAATCGGGTGATTACGCCATTATAAGTAAAAAATGAAGATATTTCCTTTCTCAGAGTATCATTTTTACAAAGTAGCTTTATTTATTTCCTTTGGGTTTTCTTTGTCAGGGATGCGAAGAAGTTATATCGAGAACCGTTGACAGCGTGTTACACAACTTGTTTGTCAGCTCACTTGGTTTTTCATTTGCAATGGTAAGTTGATATGCCCCTTAGACTCATATATCATCAAACAACAGACTATATGAAAGAATTTACCCTAATGAAAAATAATACTCAATTTTTCAGATTATTGCAATGGTTTTTACCTTATGTGTACTGTGTCGGTCCGATGAAAGCCAGCAAGAAACAGAACAAATAACAATAAAGATGGAGGAAAACAAATCTTCCACCAAAAGTAAAGGCAAACTGCTCTCTAAAGAAAAACTGAAAAATCTGTTCAGGAAAGAAGAAAATTCTTCAACACAAAAATAAGGAAAAAAAACGGAAAAAGTCATTCTGGACACGGAAATGAATTATTATAATTGTAAATTCTTCAAGAAATATAAAATACCACATTTAATACCGTCGTAACCAGGAAAATTGATAATTCACTCTTCCAACAAACACATCTATTATGTTATATGAGTTCCATCTTCTTCTTTTTCTTTTTCTTCTTCCATTTAGAACCAAACCTCATTTTTAAGGCTACTGTTGTTATTTTCATGCATAGTACGGTGCAGTCATACACATTATCTTTTTTTCACGTCGTTTTGCTGTTTAAATACATTTCTTAACGTCATTTGTACAGCTACTTGGCGATAGTGCCGAGCAACCCTCCTCCTATCTTCTAACGTAATTTACTGATTAAACGAATTTAGGTTAAACCATTTGTTACGACGAGGAGGGGTGTATAATGTGTTCAATACTGAAATAAATCCACACACAATAATAGAAGGATACTTCGAAATGTCCTATCTTCGTCTAAAATAATTGCTGAAATCCTCCACACAACTCGATTATAACGTCGTCGTTGTTGACTGGCAAGAACAATAATAACATTTGAAATAGTTTAGAATATACGTTAATGCACCATTGAAAAAATGCAAAAAAGTAGTAGGTCTCTTTGTATGCGAACAAAACTGTGATTCGTTTGTGGTTGATTAAACAAATGGTTGTCCAACCGCTTTAGCCAACATATTTTGATGAATAAAGGTTTCACGAAATGTTTTATTGAATTTGACTTTTATTATTACATTAGCTTCTCATTGAGCCTATAAAATGTATGTAATTTATTCAATTTAACTAAAAGATACAAGGAACATAAGTATATTTAACTGTTTAACTGTTACCGTATACTTTATAAATTTACAGAAAAGGTAAATTTAACTGTTTCAATTTGATACAGTAAAGAATAGTATATTTCATTTATCTAAATATTGTGAAATAAATGTTTTGTTCTCAGTGGAAATAAGTAACATGGTGAACATTGCTACAAATTTATATTTCTAAAGGAAAGATCTTTATTGAAGGTAGAAGGTTGACGGTTAATATCCGCATTATCTCTTTATAAATGACATGTTGACACGTGTATAGCCCTTCCGAAATCTCCGATAATAATTTTTGTAAACTCATACCAGATAGACTTTTTCTATCGAAGGATTTAAATTCCCATTCCAAACCTTTTAGACTGGTATGGATATGTAATCGTCAGAATGTATAAGCTATACCGTAGATATTCTAATATTGTAACCCTGGGTTATTATTCTTTGATTGTTTTTAGGGTGAGTTACTATTAGAAGCGGGGTTACTTTTAGAAGGGGGGTTACTATTAGAGTAGTGGGTTATTATTATATTACTAATCTTAAATTAAGCACCTGAAAACAGTAACCCACTCCCAACTTTTCCGGTCAGCAACTCATAACAAAATAATAAAACAGTACGAATAAACAAATTTGGTTGAACTCTAACTTATAAACTCAAAAACACTCAATCCTCCCCCACTCCTTATTTACAAAATACGGCTGCATCGTGAACGACAAGTCATTTTGTCAATAGTTGTTGTGACTCTAATAACCCCAATGTAATAAAAAGACATGGTATTCCTGCGAAATTTGTAATATAATGTGCTTTTCGCAAGTTTTGAAATGAAAGAGTTCGCTTGGGATGGAACTAATCATATCGAGCCCCTACTCTGCACAGAGCAATGGTCAAGCTGAACGGTGCAAACAGTCAAGCAATTGTCAAGGAAAGCCGCTGATGACTTTCACGGAGATTTTCATTTAGTTTTACACGCCTATCGACGAGATGCGCCGTTGGGAGGTATCGTTAAATCTCCAGCACAATTGCTGATGAACAGAAGTCTTAGAACACGAATTCCAATCTCACGCGAGCAATTTAAAGCCAACACTCTGGTTCCTGACGCACATAATTCATGATCATTAGACAAGACAAACAGACGGAATATTATAATCGTGGAACGCGAACGCTACAAACGCTGACAGAAAACGAGAAAGTCCGTCTTAACAAAGGCCAATAATGATTCCCCGCGAAAGTGTATCTGAACATGTTACCCCGAGTCGCTACGCAAAACGGACAAGCGTATAGACGCAATCGCCGACAATTAAATCATTCGCATAAAGAAGATATTAACGTTGATAGGGAGGTGGATAAAACTCCTAATTAAAGGACTCGTTTTTTCATAATTCTCATGCCAGATATTCATGCTCTGTTGTACCCAAATGTTTATACCATAATAGTTTGAGATGTATGCAAATGTTTTCCACCATCATAGTTTAGATTGTTACCTTTATTCTTGTGTTTTTTCTTTTTTGTGGGGGCAACCCACTTTTATTGCAATGATAAACAATATGGTGATGGTTACAGTATATATGTCTATATCTATCTATTTATCAATGAATATTTAAGTGATATTACACAGACAGAGGTTAAAAGATTATATAAAATATTTTGATATTGGTTTGAAATCTAGATAAAACAAATATGTATACAGAGAAAATTTATATTACAGAGCTAAAATGATATAAAGATTGATATTCAGTATTAAAAAAAGATTCGATTTAATAAAGATAAAATGGTATATTGCATTATAAGATTATGTTTTGTTTGAATACTTTGATAAATTTGTATAGTTTTACATTTTGAACATAATTTTGCTTTTATTATTTATATGATAACATAACAAACTAATAAATATTGCAAAGCTAAACCTTTATTCTTGCTGTTGCTGTTGTTGTTGTTGTTGTTGTTGTTGTTGTTGTTGTTGTTAAAAAAGGGAGATGTCACATATCTAATGTGTTTGTATGACGTCACAGTTCCCAGACTTTTTCATGAATAAAAGTTACTCTCCATATTGATCTCACATAGCTGGTTGTTGATTTATTTCTTTGCAACACAGCTAATAATTGCAACATGTAATAACGTCACACAAAGAAAGGCCAAACAGCAACTACAAAATCAACCAAGCGTTACACTCAGCATGGCCTATATTCTTTGCCAAATTAAGTAATGTTTTATGATATAAATTAATATAAAATACACGTTATTATGATACAATGTTAAATCTAATTAATATTTATTTGTTTTACCAGAAACAAGTTAAATATAGAAATATTATTAAACTTTCCTTCGTGAAAACGCGTTACAACACGCGCACCCGGTTGTTAAAACGAACAGTTTATAAACAAACAATTAAATATATAAACAACATTTAAAATGATTTGGCATGTAGTTGGTAACACTTTTTATCATGAACACTATCGGTGGTTCCAGGCGTAGATTAGTGACCGTCATCAAAACAAGTTGTATACATCCTGACTTATGGCGGCGCCCTACCGCATGGACAATAATATTTTTACAGGGAAAACCACGGATTTAATTCCTGTGATAATCACTGGATGTACTTACTAGGCCTAGGCCTAGTCCCCCTCGGCTAGCTATAGAGGGAAAATGCAGCGTCTAGGAAGAATGAAGAAAGAATTAAAAATGTTTGAAACATCTCCACCTTCTGGCATAACATGTTCAATGAAGAGTGATGACAGTAGTGACAGCCTCGAAGCTCGTGAGTATCGTACCTAGCTAGGCCTACTACTAAACTAGGCCTAGGGCCTAGGCTAGTTAATTTCGGTCGCTTTTGAATCCGGTCGCGTTTTAAATAGGGTTGCTTTCGGTCGCGTTCGTTTTGAATCGGTCGCGTATGCAAAATGTGTCGGGTATATGCCAAATGTGGCTTATGCATATTTTTCTTTGCTTTATATTCATCTAGCGTTGTACCGTTTATACACGACATGATACAAATCAAGGTACAGAAATGGTAAGGAAGGTATATTTATTGAGCCGTGAAATGTGCAAAAAAAAGTCACATTTGACTTGTGCGAACCATCACATTGTGCAAACATTTTGCCGTCAAATGTACAAAGAGGTAAGCTCATTTGTGCAAACATGATTGATACCCTCAATGTGAAAAAATCTGTAAAAATTCTTAATCCACTAATGTTATTAACGTGCAAATGTAACAATGTGTAGTAGTACAATAACCCTATTCACTGTACTGTATTATCTTGGTAAGTTCTTTGAGATATAATTTAGGACACTGCTTTTATCACATATCCGGACAACTACACCCTGGACAATTACCACCCGGAAAACTACCACCCGGACAATGACCCCCTAGGACAATGACCCCCTAGGACAATTACCCTCTAGGACAACTACCCCTTTGGACAACTCCGCGTTTGACCTTACCCTAAAACCTTGTTTTTGCATGCAGTTGAGCCTCTCATGACCTGGGATTTGTATGTCTTCCTACGCTAAGAGATTATATAGTTCCACATGCCATGTGCTTTTTTGTCTAAGATATATTTATTATAAGTGCCAAAAACCCGGTTTTTTTTCTCGATATGAGGCCTTTATTATTCAAAATTGTTAAAGAAAAAGCACATATACCATAAAAAATATCCATGTATTTCATTTTTGGAACAGAATATTCTGTGAGGCTCAACTACAAAATCACCATTTTGTGATATGATGTCATCGTAAGCCAATCAAAGCTGAGCTTTCTCGCGATTGGCATTGCTCACGGTTGAATGATTTAGGATTTTAGCTGATTTGATTGGTGGATGCGAATCACCCGCAGCGGAATGTTTTCTCTCGCGCGTGTACCATGAATCTCTCTGATCGTTACTACACAAAGTTAGATCAATGAATGAATTTGTCCGAATTCCGTTAAGTAAACAACTTTATATATTTTATAAGCATTTAATAACATGTTTTATTGATATTTCCAATGGTGATATATAAAATAAATAACTAAAAAACGTAATTATATGTAATTATTTTAACCAAAAATTGCGTAGTTAATAGAATTGTTGACTGAGGCCGCAAATGGTTTTACTTCTTTCGTGGCTAAAAACGATAATTTTTGGCGAGGTTTTAGACCCTATATTTCGAAAACTACAAATCAGATTTTCCTAATTCTTTCTTTATTGTAATATGAATACAACATACTAACAGATAATGTTGGTTTGGTTTTAATTTTGTATCATTATCCCATATAAGACAATATGACTATGTAATCCTAGAACATATTGATCAGAGACGTCGTGTATGTACAGATAATGACACCAATTTTGTCGGCAAATTGGCAATTCCCGGGCCCCCCAACTTCAAAATCCTGGATACGCCACTGTCTAGGACAACTGCACTCCTAGGACAACTACACTCTAGTCCAACTGCTATGCCCCTAGGACAACAACACCCTTTGAAAAACCACACCTATATCATGAAACACCTACAACTTAGGTTATAATTACGATCTTGTAAAACTTACTGAACTTCAAAACATATTGAGAGAGATTGATCCATTTGAATGTTTTATTATGCGTATCGTCAGCAGTTATTTTACATTAAACGAGAATCGATCAAATTATTAAAAAGTATTCCAATTTTGAAAAATAAAGGGGTGAGCTTATTTTATTCTTGTGTGACATGAAGATGCCTTATATAAATCACCAGTCAATCAAATAGTCTTTCATGTAAGATCACCCTCTGTTTTTAAGTTCAGTACAAGATCGTAATTAAAAACTAAGGTGTAGGTATGGTTGTTCAGAGAGTTGTTGTTGTTCTAGAGAGGTAGTTGTCCTAGGGGCATAGCAGTTGGACTAGAGGGTAGTTGTAAGATAGTGGGACTGAAGCAGCCCCTTATTATCGATAAAATTGGCCCGATTTTGATCTCTCTTTTCTTTTTCAAAACAAATGTTTTACCGTAAGAGCTTATGTTATGCTGTTTAATGACATTTTACGTTTACTACTACAAGTCTAGTCCAGTAATAATGGAATATTGGTTTGGCTGTTACTACTTCATAGAAGAACTTTAATTGATTTGTTTTTTACATTTTCTCCCCACTTCTGAGAAAAAAGGACAATAAACGTTTTTGGAACCTAAAGAATAATTATATGTATCCATGATGTGTTTATGACTTAAACATTTCTACTTATTTAATTTTATTCCAATTTGTATTCTACAGCAAAGAACCTCCTAATTTTACTTTAGATTAAAAGAAAACCTACACTATTAATCAATTGATTAGGGCCTACATTAGACGATTTGAAAATCAATCTCTCTCTTCCCCGTTTGACAGGTTCATACATTTCTTAGTCTTCCTATTATGAAAACATTGTTAACTGCGCCAATTTAGGAAATCGTTTTTTATAGTTTGTCCTAGAAGTTGAAAATTAATAAATATCGCTAACAGTTATTACAAAATAGACTACAAATCTTAGGTACATACGTCGATATTTCAATAATTTCACGTCAAATATTGTTAAATGTATAGTGTGGTATAACGCCCGCGTAGTCCCCTCTTCACACACAATTTGATTTTACAATACAATTGGCACCAACAGAAGCAGCTTGTTAATTTGGTTACCAATCGTAGTTGTCCAAAGCTGTAGTTGTCCTATGGGCAAATTGTAATTTTCTTAGTGGGTAGCTGGAGGGTAGTTTTCCTAGGAGGTAATTGTCCTAGAGGGTACTTGTCCTAGGGGGTAGTTGTCCTAGAGGGTAGTTGTCCTAGGGGGTAGTTGTCCTAGGGGGTAATTGACCTAGGGGGTAATTGTCCTAGGGGGTAGTTGTCCTAAGAGGGTAGTTGTCCTAAGAGGGTAGTTGTCCTAAGAGGGTAGTTGTCCGGGAGGTAGTTGTCATAGGAGGGTGATTGTCCAGGGGGTTATTGTCCGGGTGGTAGTAAGTTGTCCAGGGTGTAGTTGTCCTAGACCCTTTATCAATTTCTCAGGATGTAGAATAACACAGAGAAAAAAGAATGAGATGAGTCTGGTAGGTATGTAACATAAACTATTAGCACAGTTCTATTATATCATCTGATCTATTCCATTTTAGCATTGTAATCTATAAGTAATATTAGTACGGTATTAAAATCACTATTTTACCATTGATAATTAATATCATAATTATATTATGAATGAAGTCTGCAGTATTTACACAATATATCCGTACTTCTTTTGTGTACCATGATTGGCATATGTTTTTGATTATGGAATTGTAACATTCAGCTGTTGTGGAACTTCATCTCTCATTGATTGTTTCACATGTAGGGGGCATTTCAATTTTACTCTTAATTTATATATTCATTTTAAGTAACTGTGTAACTGTGTTTTAGTTAATTAATAATGTTATGTAGGCCTATAATAGATGTATTATTTACATCCCAATTTATCATTAGTTGATTGATTGTAGTGTTTTTGATTAATAAATATACCTTTTAGTTTATTAATTATAACTGTTTTAGTTAAATGTTGTAGACACTTGAATGAAATGTAATCTAAGCTATACATTCATTCATTTTCATTCAATCTTTTATTTCGGAAACTCTGGTCCATAGAAAGTAAATTACATATAAATGAAATAAATAAAATAAACAAAATTACTACTACTCATCTCAGGATGGCATTCCATCTGGAGAGCATCTTCGACTTAACTAAGATGTTGCTTATAATCGTTGAGATTAAAATATTTTTGCTTGCATTAAGTCACATCAGGCCATATATTGATATTCTTAACAATTCATAAAAAGAGGGAATTCTACATTCCGTAAACATGAGGCTAGCACTGCAATGTCGAGGCCTTTGCAACAACATTCTTAAACCATTATTGTAGCATACCTGGAGAGATCGCAAGGTACCTTGATTATAGTTGCACCATAATGTAGCACAATACATATTTACACAATATGTTCTAAATAAAGCACATTTCACATTGATAGAACACATACTAAATTTTCTGACCAAGGAGTTGGCTCGGATACACAAAGATCTGTATTGCCGCTTTATATCAAACTCATCACATAAATCCAAGGATATAACATGACCAAGATATGTGATTGAGTCAACATATTCTAAACTTTTGCCATTAATGGTAATAATAGGTTTCAATTGAATCCTCCGTGACTTAGGACAGATTATCATACAAGATGATTTCTTAGCATTGTAAACAATATCATTTTTGGCCGCAAAGCATTCAGAAATTTTAATTAGATGTTGCAACCCTGATGCAGAAGGTGATATAAGCACCATGTCATCTGCATACGATAGGTTGTTAAATTTAATATTATTTAACTCGCACCCTTCTTTGCTGTTGCTAAGCTTAATGATAAGATCATTTATATACATATTATACAGATGGGGAGACATCACTCCTCCCTGTCTAATACCATTTGATACATGAAAGGGCTCCGAAAAGGATTTTCCCCATTTCACAATAAAACACTGAATATTATACCAAGCTTTTAGTACTCTTCTTACTATACTTTAGTATACTGTATGATGTAGTGTATGATCATGTATGGAATTGTATTGAGATAATGATCTCTCATTGATTGTTCCACAGGACTACATGTTGAATAAACATATTATTTCTTAAAATTGAGACGTGTATTGTGTCTTTGTGTGAACATCACCACTATGTATCCTGAGGTGTCTGTTACAGTCAGACACAAACATCGTGCCATTAAATGTAATAACGATCAGTTTTGACATTACCGTATTTATGCAAAAGAAATTCTACAAATCTTTGGGTCGAACATGAACCTGTAAATTACCGTGTAGTAGAGTTTGCAAATTCCCATTCATGTAAACCGTAGTAATATAGTTTTCGCATGTGATAATGCTTCCTAATGCTTTGAATATAACTGCCTAAAGGCACGGTGCGAAAAAATAAAAAGGAATGTTACAAACATTGCATGTCGCAGCTTGGAAGACCAAAAAAGGAAGGTGAAATAGTAAATAACACATCAAAAGGTATAACATTTGGTTTGTATTAATACAATTTACAGGTATAATTTATATTATTAGGGAACAGTTTTCAAATCCTAACAAAATATGTTTTCGCGGCCTAAAATCGAGTTCTCGGGACCAAGCCAGAGCCTAACTCTTAGCTGGACCAAAGTAATGATGTAAATATAAAATAGTTTGTCACCTCAGCCCCACCATGGTTGGGGCTGAGATAATTTGCATTGTAATTTATTTGATGGGTAAACATTGCTGGGTTACCCTTTATAACGTGTCACGTCATAGTTCACACAAGATTTTTCATTACGTTGCAATAGAAACTTTAGCCGACGTCAATTGTCGCATACTGTTACTGGACTTTAACAATTGGTGCATCTTTCTCAGCTAGATCATTGAAAATACAATTATTACCTTTTATGATATTGGAAAAGGTGCTATCAGTGTTCAAATAACAACACACCTTACCGCTGTCCTTTTCATCACCTTTCCTTGTATTTTTTATATAATTCATTATGTGAAAGCCATGTGCTCATGTAAACAAAGGTTAGAGAGCAAACAATTGTCTGAGCTGTACTCGACAGTGATTGAATTTACATTGTTTGGAAATGTGTGCATACCCCAATCATTGTTTCATATTTTCAGTGATACTTTTAGATTGCTTGTTATGGGTTTATACTGATATTTAATAACTTATTTCTGTTGCAGAGATACTTGGAGCAGAAAAGACTCCATACGATGGAGGAATATTTAAGTTGGACATTGAGCTACCAGTAAGGTAAGCTGTTCTGTTATAATTGTATACTGGAACTCAGCGGTTTAATTTCAATTTTCTGAGTATGGTTTTTTATGCATCACTTGACAATGGGGAGTACAAATTCTACAGCTGAGAAATGTAATTTGTTTTCTCCCTAAATCTAAGAAAAATTATTAAATTACTTTTTAAATTAAACTGATTACATTTTGATCACTGCATGTTCAGTTCTTTGTCATTTCTATAATCTGTTATTCATTTTAAATTACCAAAAATAAACAAGCAAAATTAATAAATAACCACATCAATATATATTATATAAAATTTAGAAAAATATTAAGTTCAGTTTAAGTTAAGTTTAAACCCCTAACAAAAAACAAAAATAATAAACAATATATTAATGTCTTTCCAATGTTGTTGATCAAACTATTAACAAAGTGTTATTTCCTGTTTAATACCAATAGGTATCCATTTGAGCCACCTAAGGTTCGATTTGTGACTCCTATTTATCATCCTAACATTGATTCAGCTGGAAGAATCTGTCTGGATATACTCAAAATGCCGCCAAATGTAAGTAAATACTTCACTATAATTATTTCAAAATAATATTGTTACATATGTAACTCTCTTTGTTTTACTAAGGATTATTATATTACAAGGAATGATTATATTATTTTTACATTTTTTAAACCTTTTATATTATTATTATTTTTGTATGGTTTGTTTGTGTAATAGGGTAATTGGCGACCATCCCTGAACCTTTTAACTTTACTAACATCTATCCAACTGTTGATGTCGGACCCAAATCCAGAAGACCCTCTTATGCATGATATTGTGAGTAACAATGAGCATTTTACTGTAGTAAGGACTATAGCTTTTATTGCATGTAAAATAAGGAATATTAGTGTCTTATTTACCTTATCTCAATTGCTAAACATCAGCAGAAAGTGGTACAGTACATGCATAGAGTGGTGTCTAGAAAACTCAGATCTCATATATTTTAGTATTTTCTAGAATTAGCAAAATATCAATTAATATTAACATTTATAATTATCATGTATGTTGTATTTTATTATCAAAGAACGATTATAAAATCTTGAAATCAGAGTTTTCTAGACTTAAAAGGGCTAAAAACCTAATTAAAAATAAGAATACACATACTGTTTCAATTAGTCATCATTGATCAACATCTGGATCTATTTTTTAGTCAAAAGAGTTTAAGTACAACAATGTTCAGTTTAAGAAGACAGCAGTAGAATGGACGAAAAAACATGCTTTAACCACGGTAAGATTATTAAAAAGGTACAGTAGTTAAGTATCATAATCAACCTAAAACAGTTGTTAATTTGATTTGCTATTTTCTTTTGGACGCCGGACTTCATTATATATTTACAAAATCACACTTGATCCAATAGAACATATTTGTTTGTTTTTTTTCATTTCATTATACAGTACATAATAAAATATTACTGTATATAAAAAGTTCCAACATTTATAAAATAATTTTTAAACAAACAAATAATTACTTATTTGTGTTTATTTTTTATTCATTTAATTTCTTTTGTAGGATTTACTTACAATTTGCAATAAAACACAACAAACAAGTTCAAATTCTGATGAAACAAACTTAAGCAAAGAAAAGAATGAAGATATAGAAAATAACAAAACGGAAAAAAGAAAGAAAGGGCTGACATCTTGTGATAATAGTGCAAAGAAAATCAAATGTAACGATAACATATAAGGAATTAAAACAAAACATTTACAGTCAAATCAGGAATTAGTCTCTCTTCCTAGAACGACATTCCTCGACTATGGGCTGTGGCCAAAAACATCTTTTATGGGTAGCTTGAGAAATGACAATAAAAGTATTGTAAGCTTTATGAGGTGGCGTACTTCTTTATATGAGCGTCATTAATTTGGTCCAGCTGGATGGTTGGGATCTGGTTTGATCCTAAAACCTGATTTTTAGCCACAAAATAAAAAGTTGACAGAACTTGTGCTCTTCTACAGTAGACTACAGAAAATAATAGTACATGATGTACTGTAATGTAGTATAAACTAAATAAAGTTTTTTATGTAGTTTCATCAATTAAAATTGTCAACAGCGTTATTCCTATCTTTTCTATTGTAGTATTGTTTTCTTGATTATTCTAGATTACTAGAGTCAGGCCCACACACGTGCAATAACTAATTGACTTAATTAGTACAGTAGTGTTTTTTGTGGGGGTGGGGCGTGATGTGCCTTTATGTTAAATTTGTTTTATTTTTACCTATATGACCTAATGACCCAAATTAAGAACACCACATAAATTGAATGTGTGTTAACAGTCATACTGCATAATACTGACCAGATTCGTCATTAGACCGGGTGCCCAGAGAATGTATTCATGTGAAAAGCCACAAAGGGATTGATGGCATGATTATGTAGATATATGGCTAAGATTCAATAATCAATATTGCTGCTGGATCCTATCATATAAATGTACCCTAGGGGCACAAAATGAGAGGGGTAAGAAATGGATTTAATCATGTGAAAAGCCACACGGATAAAAGTTGTAAGTTGCCCCAGACAGTAACCCATGGGGTTAAGCCCAACTAGATTTAATCGCACGAAGAGTCACGCTACCAATTCCCTTTCTATTGGAACTGCCTTGGTATATACGAAAATACCATTGACATGGACAGTAACTTTATCCTGTAAGTTGGCCCAAACAGTAGCCCGAAAATGCCCGTTGGGCCCTACAAGATTAAATCACACAATGAGCAAACTTCAGAGACTACATTTCGTCGTTGGTGTGTAATCTCACCTAACGAAGTATGGCTGTGTCTGAAATGAAGTTCATGAGTGGCATTGGACCTGGTGAAACACCAGCTAACCAGTTACGTGGACGGTGGACTGAGATGTATTGATGTACTGTACATGCAATCCATTCGTCACTGATTCGCCCACCACATTAGTAAATGTTGCTACAAGTAAAGCTGCAAAATAATGACATAACAAGTACATATTTACTTATGGAAACTATACTAAATATTACACTGTCTACTAAAAGAGATGATTTACTCAGACTTTTGTTGTAGAGCGCACATGTTTCACAACTTCCAGACACTATTCTGTGAAGATTTTGGTCATTTGATTATCACTATACTTGACCACCAACATCTCTCCGCCAGGATTGATTCCCGATTCCTCTTTCGAAAAAAGGAAGAGACGGAATCATTTACAGTCAACACAATCATTCCAAGCATTTTTTTAAGTTGACATTGACTTGGTTCTATATAGTCTCAAACCCTTGCCACTGCCAATAATGGGTTTTGATGTCCCATTCATTTTATCCCTTGGTCTATTGTTTTCTAATACTATTATAATGTGCTCCCGGCCTACAATCTGCAATTAATAACATTTAAATGTTGCAAGAAAGAAATAACCAGAGGCACCATGTGTGTTATAAATATATAATAAATAATAACAATATTATAGATATAATTGGTCCAGTAATTTAAAAATTGTACACAAAATCAATAGGACTATAAATCTTCTTTCTTTTAACAATACTTCATTCTACAATATTTCCCTTACAAATAATGTGGTCAATGTTGTTTGTTGTTGTTAACGTTTTCCGTCTTCCGGCATTACGCTTTCCACAATTGGTTTCCATTTTTTTCTGTTTATGGCAGGATGGTTTGTTATTGTGTTAGTGTTAGTGTTGTGTTAATGTGGTCAATAATGTAAGTTTATTGTCAATATACATTCCTAGTCACTGTGAACTAAAACTTTGTCTAAAATAATTGCTTTGATCATAAGAGAAACACTTGGGTTTCAGTTTAAGGGAAACAAACATGGATTTACCATTGAGAGACCAGCATTAGTAGACAATCATTAGTGCCGACTCCATGCAACACTATCAAGATCCTGCTGAAGACCCTTGGCATCAGCTTCGGACGATACAGCTTCAGATCATCGGCATACATAAGGCAATGTGAGTTTGCACCAATATACACGTCATGGTGGGATACCCTTCATTTAAAATGGTTCAGACTGTGGCTGTCAAAAGACAGATACACGTTGAATGGTCGAGCCTAAAATGCTACCCGTAGATGAGGTGTGACTGACGCCCTCGTGTATCGACCAAACTGAATTATCTTGCTTCCATGCCATTTTTTTTGCACGTTTAACGTCGAAACTGATCATTTTTAAATTTAACGACGTGATGTTTGCATAAATGTAGTTCTTTGCACAAATGTTACTTTGGACATTTCACGGCTCAACAAACCTCCTCTTTGGTTTGCAAAATTAATCTCGAAAATAAGCCCTTGGAATCAAGCCCACTGACGTCTTTTCGAGACTGTATTATCATGAACGTCAAAGGAATGGAAATGTGTACGATCTTATACGATATTATATCAATATATTCATTACTGTACCTTACAATCAAGCTGCATGTATTGTTTTCCAAGGTAAACTTGGATTGCATGCATCTTTCTCCTTCTTGTCTGCTTTGTTGGCAAATATGTAAAATTGACAGGGAATGTCTAAATAATCATATTATTATAGTAGCACAGATTTTACAGCATTCCATTCGAAAAGAAGCCCCATTGTTACAACCGCTAATATAGAAAACGCCAGCTAATGTCGAAACAACCGCTAATGTAGAACAATCCACCGCTAATGTAAAACCTCCAGCTAATGTAGAAACAAAATCAACACCAGCTAATGGAACGGTCAACAGCTTATTTAGTAACGACATTGCCTGCCAGCTAATGTAGTTACTATCGCCAGCTAATGTAGAAAATGTTATTTTGCTACTCGGAGACTGCGGCAATTAACAAACTCATAGAATAATAAATAAAGACGCATACAACATAAGTTCTGGCTTAAATAGTTTAATTAGTAAATGAACATTCACCCATGTAAAACTGCACATAAAAGTCATAAGCAAATATAAGTTATATAGCAATAATTTTCCAATTCTAAGTAAGCACAACAGGGATGCTCAGAGAAAAATAGCCCTATTGCCATAAGTGTCTAAATATTGGACGGGAGGGAGGGAAAATTGTCTTCAACTTAATGTGATCGTGTTAACAGAGAGGGTGCTTGATCAAAGAGGTCGAAAACCCGCCCTCTCCGTTCTCAAAATAGAATTGTGTTCCCAGCCCAATTCTTGATTTTTGCTACTCGGAGACTGCGGCAATTAACAAACTCATAGAATAATAAATAAAGACGCATACAACAAGTTCTGGCTTAAATAGTTTAATTAGTAAATGAACATTCACCCATGTAAAACTGCACATAAAAGTCATAAGCAAATATAAGTTATATAGCAATAATTTTCCAATTCTAAGTAAGCACAACAGGGATGCTCAGAGAAAAATAGCCCGCGGCAGGTGCCAAGGCACCGCCAAGAGCAGCCCACCAAAGAGCAGGAAACAAGGAAGAATGTTCACATGGCCCCGTTTCTGCTGCCAAAAATATACCGTATATATACGGTATATTTTATATACGGTATATTTTTTGGCAGCAGAAATGGGTCTCATAAAAAATATACCGTATATATTTGCGGTATATATACTGCATAAATATCCCCATCGTTTGTGGATATTATACGGTATATTCCAAAATATACCGTATATTTCGTTCCCCGTTTCTGCTGCACTCAAAATATACCGTAAATGTGACCCGACTCATGACACGAGGTCAAAAACTATCAGAGCGCGACGCGTTTGTTTTGGTTTTTCTGCTGCATTGAAAGTTGAAACACACGTGTAAAAGCAAGCAACAGATCAAAATGTCACTGTGGACCGAACAAATCACTATTTTTGCAATTCAATTGTGGGGGGAAGCGAAGGTTGGGGGGAGACTGCATGGCAACAGAAGAGATACCGAGATTTTAATTACAATAAATCGAATGTTCTTACACGACAATAACATGATGTAAAATCATGGTAAAATACTGTATAATAGAAAATGGAAATTAAAACGGCAATATAGGATAATATAGCATAATATAAACTCAATTTGAATAACAGAGTTTATTTATAGTGACATTTCTAGATTGTGCTTGTATGTGCGGTGTAAATTCGTTGCCACTTCTGCTCATTATATTAGATTTAAAATAGAAAGCAATGCTACGACGTTTTGAGTAGGTAAAAACCTCACTACACGAGGTCAATCCATACTTCCGTCTCACGAAATGAATTTTGGGTAATGAAAGCCAACTTTTTTACAACCCACCCACGAAGTATGTGCAGCGGAAACGGTGCACGAATTTCATATACGGTATATATACGGTATATTTATACGGTATATTTATACGGTATATTTTGGGTTGGCAGTAGAAACGGGCCCATGAAACTGAGATAAAAAATTGTTCAACCAGGACTCCCTGGAAGGGTCTCCAAAGAGACTGATAGGTACAAAAATCACCATTAATACAACGGTGCTCCCCATGAAAGTATACGCAGATACTTCATGGCAGTATGTTGAGCATCAGCACCTCCACCCAAGGCTAATCCAAGGGCTCCACTACCGTGCACTGCAATGGGAGCAAAGTTGTACTAACACATCGCCAATAAACAATACTGAGAGAAAACAAAAAAATATTTTGTCTAAATAATGTGCAAATGCATCTTTTTACTTAGCTATCATTCTATCCACCTCTTGTAAGCAACCGACTCTCAAAAAGGGGAAATCTCGTAAGTGATCACCTCACAAAAAACAGACCGTACATCGTAAGCAACCACCCTCGTTAGCGACCACCTCTATTGAGAGACCACCATCTCTGTTAAGGGACCGCTTCTCATAATCGATCATCTAGGTAACGAGAGGTGTTTGATTATGAGAAGTGGTCTCTTAACAGAGATGGTGGTCGTTCAATAGAGGTGGTCATTTACAAGAGGTGGTCGTTACTGGATGTGGTCGATTATGAGAAGTGGTCCTTTAAGAGAGTGAGAGAGGTTGTGGTCCCTTAAAAGATGTGGTCACTTACGAGAGGTGTGGTCGTTAAAAGAAGTGGTCGCTTACGAAAGGTGATCGATTAAAAGAAGCGGTCCTTTATGAGATGAGGTGATCTCTTACGAGAAGTGAGAAGCGGTCCCTTAACAGAAGTTCAATAGAGGTGGTCGCTAACGAGGATGTTTGCTTACGATGTATGGTCGCTTATTACGAGATGGTTTTTGTTACTACATTAGCTGTTGACCGTTCTACATTAGCTGGTGTTTTATTTATTTTTTATTTACTACATAATTTCCGGAGGTTTTCGGAACAATATGATAGGCCTAATTCAAATATAAAAAGCATATTTAATAATTTTCAACGGATTAAAACTAGGGTCGTAAAAATTCAACTTTTTGAAATAATCGGTTCACAAAATCTGTACGGAAGAAGAATAAAAATGTGTACAATAACAATAATCTTTTTTTTTTATTAAAAGATCACCTAATTATGTTTTGGTAGCAGACTGTAGTTAATTGAAGTTACTGAACAAATTTATTAATAGTTAACTATTTCGTTTTCGAAAATTTATTTTAACAAATGTTTTTAAATGATTGATTAATGTGACAGTGCCTTTCATTTACATATTACATGTAATAGTGTATTATAATTATTATTTAATACTTGATCAAAAAATAATATAAATGCTCTATTTTCCTCTAACATCCAGTTCTTAGTTTGTATACTTTAAATATACAGTATGGAAAACGAGTATGGAGAGTAGATGCCTATTAAGCCATGACTACGTATATACATGATATATAGTAATGCTAATTATACCCATAATTGGGTCTTTAACATAATCATATGTTATCTCTTTCGAGGTTCGCATCGATATCAATTATGCCCTCTGTGTTTTGTGAACCGATGGTGTGTGCACGTACAGATGCATTGATCGATAGACCCTGGATAGACTATTACTGTATTACGACGAAAATAGTCTTGTAATTCATGAGTAACTTAAAACCTTGAGATTTCAGCTAAATAATAAAAATAAGTAAGGAACGAGTTAAAATAATATTAACATACAGGGAAGAAACATTCAGATGATGTATTGGAGAGTCTAAGCTAAGCAGCGGTTTTATAAGGTAAGCTAACGAACGTTCATTATCCGCTCTCTTTTGCCACCGCCATCAACTACTTAAATAAATCACTACTACTAGGCCTAGTATTATAGATATAATTATAATCATCAACAATACATTTTAATCATATAATAGGCCTATATTGTCTAGTGATTGTTTTACTATAGGCCCAATGGTATTTATTTATTTATTTTCATTGAAATTTACGGTATAAACAAATTAAATCACGTGTAGGCCTAAATGTAATTAACACTTTTAATTCAGTTAAAATTATAGATCTACGAAGGAAATATTTATTTGTTTATGATATTGTTGTAGTTGTGACATAAAGATGAATACATAATTATTTTGAATGTGCTCAGTCATCCATGCAATGCTTTCTGCTGTAAATTAATTATAAGAGATTCGGCATTCCGAAATCGAAATATTTGGAACATGCGCACTAACCAATAGTTATTATAATTTAGTATGTGACCTTTATAGACAAGCAGCGTTTATTCACATATAATGTCTTACCTTCAATTGTCATGTGAATGGACAGTAATTTAACAACATGTTTAACCTATGTTTTATGCCTCTTTCCTTTTTTCAAACTCAATAATCCTTAAACAAAACATAGGGGAAAATAGAGATATAGATAATTATTAGCTCCCCGCCCCCTCCCCCTCCCCCTCCCTCCTCTAGGAAGTGTAGACGTTGGTTCTCGGAATGTTAATGACTCGGGTAAAAATGTTGTGACAATTCTGGTCTGGACGTTTTCGGAGGGCGGTTACCATTAATTGAAATGCTTGATATTCGTAAAACTAAACCCCTCTGTTTCACAGTGTGATGATTAATAACATTTTAAAATACCGTTTTTGTGATTGTTTAGTAGGTTTTTTACGGTGGAGGTGGGAGGCAGAGTTCATTTTAGGGGTGCTTATTCGAGGGATGCGTTCAATGTTTTAGTTTAAATAATATGTAACATTTATAAATGTAATGTAAATTCCCTAGATATGAAAATATTATGTGTATAAAAAAATGTATGTGGATGGACGTTTATTAGTTGATTGGGAGGGTGAAGAGGACGATGATTTATTGGGGAGATATGGGGCGTTTATTCAATTAAATACCATATAGGCCTAATTGGTATAATTAATACATTATTACATCTTGTGAAACTAACTTCCGCGACACATCGTTTCGGTCTAAAGAAGAAGACAGCGTTTTATGGGCATCAGTATCTGTCTGTGACGTTCAAACACCATCTCTGGTTATCGCGTACGTTGGTTAGGGTCATGTGCAAAAATAGTAATTTATAGCGAAGTGTGCTTTTGAGAAAAAATACTTTCGATGTCAATAGTGTTCCGATGGTCTTTAAAAGTGGCAATATTTGGTGGAATTTTAATGTTCCGGTCTTACTGGTTCCATTCAGGAATTGTCTTTGGATAGAGCGAGTAACGATTACAATCTTTATTGGTTGCTATATTTTCCAGTACTGAAATGTCTAGTCGTGATGTTATAATTCGTTGATTGGCGATATTCGACGATATTACATGGGGTATAAGTTCTCAGGTTTCTTCGTAACAAGGCGCCATTTGGTTCTACGAGATGTAATTTTTCTAATCATAGGTCAGCATTGCGGTAATACTTGATACTCTACTGTAGTCCTTAGCTGCAAACCTAGCTGCTCTGTTTTGGATCTTTTCCAGCTTATCTCTGTCTGATTATGATATGGGTCCAAAATAGCAGAACAGTACTCGAGCTTAGGTCGGATTAGAGACTTATACGCTATGGTTTTGGTGTTTCTGCTACAATAGTATAGGTTCTCTTCAGCAATCCCAGCATTTTGTTTGCTTTATTGGTAATTTTGTTTATATGGGTTGACAATTTTAAATCATGACTGAGTTCAACACCTAGGTAAGGATGATGTTTTACCTCTTTTGCCAATCTTTTTCCCATTTCATCAAAGCGCTCAAGTCTGCTTGCAATTGCAATTTGTCAGTATCTTCAATAGTTGAAATTTTGTTGTAAAGAATGCAGTCAGCTTCACTTTAGAGTTGACATTGGGTGGTAGGTTGTTGATGTAGGTCAGGAACAGAAGTAGACCAAGAATTGTACCTTGGGGTACCCCGGAAGTGACTTTAGTTTTAGATGAAGTTTTTCCTTCGAGCACAACTTGTTGGTGTCGATTCGTAATGAAACTATCAATTCAATTCAAGATACTATGTCTGCCCCTGCATGATGTAATTTCTTAAGAAGTCGCTAATGAGGGACTGAGTCAAAGGCCTTGCTGAAGTCTATAATTATCAGGTCTGCTTGTCCTTTTCCATCTAGTATTTTCGCAAGATCATCAATTAATGCTGCTATTTGAGTGTCGCAAGAGTGGCCTCTGCGAAAACGATCTTGAACATTCGTCAGGATATTATGTTTGTCATGATATGATGGTTCAAGTATTTTGCAAGGAATCGATGTTAAGGAAACAGGTCTGTAATTACCTGAGTTGCATCTATCGCCCTTTTTATATGGTGGGGTGATATTAGCATCTTGCCAGGCTTTTGGAAGACAGCCAGTATCCAATGACTTCTGATACAATTTTATCAAAATCGGTGCAAGTGTTTCAGCGCATTACCTTTATTATTCTAGCTGGAATAGCATCTGGTCCAGAAGCTAAATACTTCTTGTTTTTTTTATTTTATGAAATTCTAAAAGGACTTTGTGTTGTTACTCGCAAGGCTATGACTTTGTGAATGTATTCTCTTTTGGCTTTCCTGATTTTCCTGTGTGTGTTTCTTTGGTGTTTTTTAATACGTCCTATGCAGATAAATGATTTATTTTCCAGGCTTTCTTGTATAGTCGCTTTTTCTTACATATTTCACGTTTAATGGAGTTGTTAATCCAGGGTAGCTTCCATCTAGAGGATGACATTTTAGACGGTATGAATTCACCCATGGCCCTTTGTATGCAGAAATTAAGCTTGGTAAACAGTTCTTAGTGTTGACATATTCCGAAGTGAGTTTATTGTTTAGGTCTATGAATCGGTCATTAAGTCGGTTGTAATTTGCTTTCTTATATATATTTATATATATTTCTTTTAATTGGTCGTACTAGTTTACTGAGACAGTAACTGCTTCATTTTCCCTTATTCCTGGTATAACTTTGGAGATTTCCACAAAAGATGGACTGATGTGAAACATAAGTCCAATATATTATTTAATCCGGTTGGTTCTGTAAATTGTGGTCTAGTGCAATTTCAATCATTGCCTTGCTGGGACCAGCGTAAGAACCACCACGAAAATTGTCCCAATCGATGTCAGGGAGGTTAAAGTCTCCTAATAGCCATATATATGCATTAGGTGCAATCTTTCTCAGGGCGCAGTCTAGCTGATTAATGCAATCGGTATTGGTTTGTTGTGACCGATAGAACACTCCTACGTATAGAGAAGTTACTCCCTGAACACGTATGCTTATCCATATTCTCTCATAGTTAGTGTTTAAATCAGTCTCCTCTTTGGCAACCATTTCATCTGTGACGGCTATGAGTCCTCTCCCACTCTATTCCGTCTGAATACTTGATAGATAGATGGTTGGGTGAAAACACTTTATCATTGGTGATGTCTTTGTTTAGCCATGACTCGATTCCAGTAACAATGTCGGGATTTTCGGTATCTAGTAGCACGTTAAACGAATCGTTTTTTGCTTTGACACTTTGACAATTTAAGTTAATAATTTTTCCGCTTACTTTAACCTTTGCAACGAGTACGATTAGATTTTGGACTCGAGGTGGGGCTTTATAGGCTGAAAATTGTCTAAATCTATGAATCAAGACTGCTATATTTAATTGTGTTAACGGATCGAACAGGTTTGTCATCTCAAGGCTCTCTGTGATGTTGAATATTGTTGAAGAGAAGTTTGGCAAACCACATGTGATGCATATCCAACTATAAGATGCATTGTTTTGTATGACCTCAATAACCTCATCACCCATAGATAAACATTCCTATACCATACTTTACAATCTTCACATTCTATAGCTTGCTGCTTCCATTTTACTGCTTTATTACAAACTCTGCATGGGCATTTCAGGGCGCGTGGAACTGGGTTTATATTAATGTCCACGGACAGGAGTAGTAAAAACCAGATAAACTTGTACAAATAACATGGAACGAACTAACCGTCTATTGGATGGATGTCTGAAGAATGCGTCCTTGAACGGGGCTGTCGAGGTAAAGCAAAAGTTTAAAAATCAAAAGATGTGCTTAACCAAACCCACGTCAACAATGCATATCAACAAACAAAATTCAATACAAAACATAAAACAAAAAAAATACTGTGCACAATTACATTGGAGATAGATAGAATTTTGAAATTGTAAGTGCGCGTACGCATGCGTTATTTGTGCTACGCACGTAATTGTATTGCCAATGATGAAATATGAGCTGAAATTTATGAGTATCAAATTTTATTTAATTGTGATTCATGCTTATGAAGATATGATTACAAACGTGATTAGACCGCGTAATTTTTTATTGCGCACCGTGAAAACATAACCGCATCGATTCCTGGCCATAAGGAATACACTCAATGCCGTTGCACGCGACTATAAAGGAGGTCAACCTGTCTAACAAACATGTATTATAAATGACAATTTATTTGGGTAAATTAACCAATATCCTGTTGTTGGCTGCAATTTATGCTAGTGTTTCATTGCGTTTTTAACAAGCACTACTTTCGTGAAAAGGGGAAGGTGGGATGGGAGAATGTAGCACCGCCTGCAAACCTCGTCTATGATAGTCTAGTCGCCAAAATAGTACACGCCCGGAAAGATTTCGAATCGTCTCAAGGCCGAATCGTTCCGCTACCGTGATATAGATATATGTACTAATTTAAACCCCCCTAAAAAGCATTCAAATTAGCTTTTAGTTGTATGATTTTGATTAATTAAGGGAAACATCTCTACAAGACGTTGAATCTTTGGGGATAAAACACAATTAGCCTAGATCAGTTCCAGTTGTCAAAGTTTCGTAATGGTGTCGCTGCATTTCTAGCCTCTAGGCTAGGCCTTAGCTAAGCCTAGGATTTTAATAATTAACACTGCAGTAGGTGTGTTTATAAATCCAGATAAATATTATAATTCAATATATTATAAAGAAAACCATATATTTACACACAAAAAAACAAAATGTATGTATACTGTTTCAATGTGAATCAGCCCGAGGCCTAGCTTTTTCAATCTGTGAATGATGAAAGGTTATATTTTAACAAGGCGAAGCCGAGTTGAAATACTGTATAACCTTTCATCATTCACCTCATGCCATTATTTGTACCATTCCACTCAAACATTCATTATTTGTGCAGTTAGTATTCTTTTACACAGTTAGCAAATTACCATATCACATTTATGTATAACCCGCTTGGGCTCCAACATTGATCAACCCACCAGAAGAAATAGTATCCTCGATCGACATTCTAATATTCTAGTATAATTCTAATGTTTAGGAAGCTTGAGTCTTCGGATCATGATATTTTTCATTTCTTTTTAATTGGTCGTTAACATTCACATTGGATTTGGACTTCCACAATTTGCCCAATTACCAAGTGCTTTGAATAAAGTAAAGTAAAATCTATTATTCTCAAAGATTGATTGAAAGTTCAATGATTTGCTTACACTGGCAACAATGATGGTGCTATCATTACATTGTTGTTACATAATGTACTCTCAAACGTATTTGTTAAAAGTTTATTTGTTGACTTTTCTGCTGCATTCAACACTATTCAACTCATGTTTTAGTGAATATGATGATACAATTAATCCAGCGATTTTTAGCCGAAAGTTCGAGTAAATAATGTTATATCAGATTGTTGTAGTGCCCCACAAGGTTGTGTCCTTTCAACTACTTTCTTCACTATCTATGCCAATATCACCCAACTGTTCAACCAGCATACGAATAATCTAAGATGTTATGCGAGAGTAACCTTTGCTGACTTCTCCTAAGCATTTAATACCCGCCATTTTAATAAATAAGTTAATTAAGTTAGAGGTGAATCCGTTCATAATTAAGTGGATCGAAATTTGCTTATGTAGTCCTAATCGAACACATAATGTATCTTTTGAAAACTATCATTCAAGTGTGACCAATACTAACATTGGATCACCACAAGGATGTGTTTTAAGCACCTTTTATTTATACTGTAGGCCTACACTAACGACTAAGTCGAAAATTAATAACATACACTAATTAAAATATGCTGATGAAACCGCCATAGTTAGCCTATTAAAGAGTAGAGTTAGTGAAACAGAATATTATTATGAAATAAATGCTTTTTTTTCTCTCTTTTGTGGCGTTAACCACTATTTTATTCATTTCATTATCAAATGATCAATACAATGATTTTACACTTCATCCAAATATATATTCCCTTGTTATTCTGTTCTGTTATTTTCTTGTACTTTCTTTTATCTTTTGTACGATTTGATCGAAACAATTCGGTCAGATATATATATATTATATATATAAACACATCAGGCAAAGAACATTAATTCTAAACCGCCCGATGATATACTGAAATTTAATTAATTAATTTGAAACGATAAAGATGAGGAAATCTGTGAGAATGAGAAAAAGTCGCCCCAACCGAGACTCGAACTCGGACCCGGACCGCCTGCTTGATATGCAGATGTCCTAACCATTAGACCACTGGGGCTTTCATGGTATTGTTCAAACTCGATTGGATGGCGACTCTTTAACATTCTCGGCGTGGTACGGCGGAACAGCACTCATCATCATCATCATCTTCTATTACATTGCATTGCAAGTGTCTATATTATTAATATTCCATTTAAAGAGCCTTCTATTGGTAGGAATAATACAATGCAATAGTTTGAAATTTAGCTGTTTAAGTTTGTTATCTGTGACCAATCGTTCTCTATATTAAAATGTGTTTCCCACTTTGTTTTACTCTTGATTGGTTCTTTACATTTTTTTTGATAAAAAAGAGAGGAATGTTTTTACAACTCATTTTACTTTACTGTATTGATATAACAACTTCGTTAACTTTTACATTATCAATTTTTGAATAGATTATATCTTTCCATTCTCGTGGTATTGCTTTTAGTAGACATGAAAATTCAGCAATCCAATCGATTTGATATTTAACAAAAATAGTAATTCATTTGTATTAAGAAATCTGTTATCAATTATAATATGTTTCATCTTTGTTATACCAGATCCAATCCAAAACCTATAGAGGAGTGAGAAACCATTGTGTGTTATCAAGTTGTTGCCCCATATAGACTGGCAGCCCAGAGACATTTGGTTAGATGAGCTAGGTACCAATATCTGACTATTTGAGTGTGTTGGGGGTCACTTGAAGTCAATGAAAATGGGAGTCTGCCGGGTACCCCCTGCTGCGTCTAGACCGGGGGGACCCCGAAACGTGCTAAAAAATCGGCCCGGGTTAGATGAGAGAGATACCACCTAATTTTACCACCATGGGATGCCCATTGGCATCCTTATACCAGTATCACAAACGACAGACTTTTTCTCTGCTGCAAAAGGCCCGCCAGACACCCTGAGGGAGGGCCTAAAATGGGGTTAGCATAGATGAGTGAGGTACCACTCAAAATTAATTCCAAATGAAGAAGTTGTGTTCATACAATACTAAATGGATAACAACAGACTAATTGTCTGCTGCACCGCAAGTGCCAGACACCCTAAAGTTAGACTAGAGGCCCCCCTTCCCCTAACTAGCCCAGCTTAGATATTGTAGATACCACCAGCAACCAATGTTATATGATTTAGCACATTGTAAGCAATACCAAATGACCTATTACAGACTATCTGTACACTGCCCTGGCCCTGGCAGACCCCTCTAAAGTTAGACTGGAGACCCCTCTTTCCCCAACTAGCCTAGCTTAGATATTGTAGATACCACCAGCAACCAATGTTATATGATTTAGCACATTGTAAGAAATACCAAATGACCTTATTACAGACTATCTGTACACTGCCTTGGCCCTGGCAGACCTCTCTAAAGTTAGACTAGAGACCCCCCCCCCCTATCCCCAACTATTCCAGCTTAGATATTGTAGATACCACCAGCAACCAATGTTATATGATTTAGCACATTGTAAACAATACCAAATAACCTATAACAGACTATCTGTACACTGCCTTGGCCCTGGCAGACCCCTCTAAAGTTAGACTAGAGACACCCCCCCCCCCCCAACCCCAACTTAGATATTGTATATACCGCCAGCAACCAATGTTATATGATTTAGCACATTGTAAACAATATCAAATGACCTATTACAGACTATCTGTACACTGCCTTGGCCCTTGCAGACCCCTCTAAAGTTCGACTAGAGACCCCATTTACCCCAAGTATAGCCTACCTTAGATATTGTAGATACCTCCAGCAGCAAAAAAAAAACACCCAAAACAACATGTTTAATTGAATAAAGTTTAACTTTAATCGAACTAACACAAAACAATTGAAAATATATCACATCAATGACGATAAAATGACCATTACCATTCTAAAGGGAAAAATAGTTTAAGAGTTTCAATTATTATATATTATAAGCCAAATATATATAAGTATGGATTCGGGTAAATTTAGCATTCCTTGCCTTTGGATGTCAAAGATACATCCGTCTGTAACTCTTGGACATATTTTAAGAGAAAGCTTAGTAATCACCCTAATAAAATTCATGATTGTAGTAACTTAATCTAAAGTGATTTGATTAATTAATAGTGGGTCATTTTAAATGCTGTATATTATAATCTTAATCCTGTATTCATATTTATATATATATATATATATTTATATAGATGCGTTGAGGCTGCAAACGTGCTCAATTTGAATCAAGAGCGAATATATATTTTTATAAAGTAGATGGAACACGGACGTTTATTACACGGTGTTTCACGTTAAACGATCTTCAGATAGACTGAACAATACCGTATCTCGATCGAAAAAAATATTTTAAAACAAAAATTATAAATATATATAATTTTAGTTTATTTTTATGTACTTTATTTATGTAGATATGTAGTACTGTATCTATTAAAAAAAGGTATTTGAACAAAATTAGAGATCTCAATGAGATCCAAATTGGCAATTGCCGCAAAATCCTCACTGAGTTTGACGTTGAAATTCACTCTAGAACTAAGAAGTTGAAAAGAGAACTTCCTGCATCCTAGTTTTAAAAAAAACTCAGGATTATCGCCAATGACTACTGTCGTAAACAATCAACGGTAATGGCCCGAAGGGAACATCACAAATTTGGTCTACCTGCAGACTTGGTCATTTCAACACAAATGACTCTACCTTCGGATGACTTCAGCCGGGCTTTTAGGAAACCCTGCAGTAGGTTCGTTGGGACTTATAACAAGAATCAGAGCAACACCTCTGATTCAGTTGTTGAAATTAATTGTCGACTTTCCGAAGGAGAGAAAAAACTTCTTTCCCGAGGACTTAAATTCTGCCCAAAACCAAGGCAGGTCGGCGCACAACAACTATCTTTGGATATAGAGTCTTCCTCTAGAATATTGCGATTACGTGAATATTTTGCTGATTCAGACAGCAGCACCACGCAAAACGAAGGCAACATTAACAAATTTAAACCAAAAAGTTCCTGGAATCCACCTAAAAATCGTTCAAAACTACGTCCCGAGTCCAGATAAATGTGACAATCTCTCAAAACAAGAGAGGCAGGCCATTGCCAAATTGCGTCAGCTATCATCATTAAACCCGCTGATAAAGGTTCTGCCACTGTTGCTATGGACATCAAATTTTATTAAGAGGAATCCTTCAGACAGCTTCATTATATATCGTAAACTCACAACGGAACCCACCCCAGAAATTGCGGATAAGGTGGCCAAATCTGTTTCTGTGATGGTAAAAAAACACTCCATCGATCCTAAGATTTACAGTTACCAAATCCACTAGTAGCGTTGATTTTATGGACACTATAGTGACCATAGAAAATGGTACTCTCAAAACTGACCTATTCCGTAAACCCACTGATAAAAATATGTACCTGCTCCCTAGCAGTTGTCATCCCCAACACTGTACTAAAAACATACCGAACAGTAAAGCATTACGTATCAGACGTATCTGTTCTTCAGATTTAGATTTTCAGAATTGTACCGAAGAACTAACCGGACATCTCCGGAATAGAAATTACAAGAAGGAATACATCGAAACTACTATAAAGAAAGCAAAAGATATTCCTCGATGTCAAACACTGACGTACAAACCACGTCAGCAAAGTTCGACCAGAGTGCCATTGGTCACAACCTATCACCCTAGGTTGCCTCCATTACGGGTTATTAATTTATTGAGAAACATATGCCCATTCTACAGTCCACAGAACGTCTCAGGACTGTTTTTCCGGAACCACCCATTATTGCATTTCGTAGACCTCCCAACCTTCGTGATATATTAGTCAGATCCAAATTTAAGAGTGAAATTAACTCTCATGACAGTCAAAATTTGGGCAGTCACCTTTTACGGCAAATCTTGCAAAACTTGTTCATTGGTTGATTCTACTGAAAATTTTAAGAGTAACCAAACTGGCCGCATTTTTCGGATAAGACAATCAATTAATTGTCTAACCAAAAACGTCATTTATCTCATATACTGTAATATTTGTGGCAAACAGTACGTCGGAGAAACAAAATACACTCTCCGTATGAGAATGACACAACACAGATCAGCTATCAAAACATTAAAGCTTGATCAACCTCTAGCCGAACATTTTAATTCAGCTGGTCACTCGATTGCAAATTTCAGAAGGAAAACCACTGGGAATTACAACTTAAAACCACAAAACCTTTTGTACTTAACATTAGAACATACTCCCAGGTTGGTAAAATTATTCCATTGTCTACCAAAATTTAAGTTTCAATATTAACCACCATTTAAGCTGTTTTTTAGTTTCATTCCAAAATGGTTTATACTGTATCTCTACCAAGCTACCTTCTTTGTTTTCTACTCTTATTCAGACTCCACCCTGTCTCCTTTTGTTGTATTTCTTTTATTCCTGTCCACCCAGGCAGTACTTGCCAGTTCTTATCCTTCACTTGCAATGATGAAGGGCTAGTGTTGCCCGAAAGCTCTGCTAACGTTTCTGGCTGTTTTACTTTATCGTTTTGATTTAGCTTTTCACTTTTTTTTTGTATCTTCATTGAGATTCACCCACTGATACCCACAGCATTGTCATTTTTTCAGTTATTTGCCTTTGGATTTATATATATAAATATATATAGAGGATTAAGATTATAATATACAGCATTTAAAATTACCAACTATTAATTAATCAAATCACTTTTGATTAAGTTACTACAATCCTGAATTTGAGGTGATTACTAAGCTTTCTCTTAAAAAATAGGTCGCAAGAGTTACAGACGGATGTATCTTTGACATTCAAAGGCAAGGAATTCCAGATCCTCACAATTCTAGCAGGAATGCTAAATTTACCAGAATCCGTACTTGTTTATATTTGGCTTATATAAGTTTGAACTATTTTTCCCTTTAAAATGGTAATGGTCATTTTCTCGTCATTGATGTGATATATTTTCAATTGTTTTGTGTTAGTTCGATTAAAGTTAAACTTTATTCAATTAAATGTTTTAGGTGTTTTTTTTTTGCTGCTGGTGGTATCTACAATATCTAAGCTAGCCATACTTGGGGTAAATGGGGTCTTTAGTCGAACTTTATAGGGGTCTGCCAGGGCCAAGGCAGTGTACAGATAGTCTGTAATAGGTCATTTGGTATTGCTTACAATGTGCTAAATCATATAACATTGGTTGCTGGTGGTATCTACAATATCTAAGCTGGGATAGTTGGGGAAAGGGGGGTCTCTAGTCGAACTTTAGAGGGGTCTGCCAGGGCCAAGGCAGTGTACAGATAGTCTGTAATAGGTCATTTGGTATTTCTTACAATGTGCTAAATCATATAACATTGGTTGCTGGTGGTATCTACAATATCTAAGCTGGGCTAGTTAGGGGAAGGGGGGCCTCTAGTCTAACTTTAGGGTGGGTGGCACTTGCGGTGCAGCAGACAATTAGTCTGTTGTTATCCATTTAGTATTGTATGAACACAACTTGTTCATTTGGCATTAATTTTGAGTGGTACCTCACTCATCTATGCTAACCCCATTTTAGGCCCTCCCTCGGGGGGTCTGGCGGGCCTTTTGCAGCAGAGAAAAAGTCTGTCGTTTGTGATACTGGTATAAGGATGCCAATGGGCATCCCATGGTGGTAAAATTAGGTGGTATCTCTCTCATCTAACCTGGGCCGATTTTTTAGCACGTTTCGGGGTCCCCCCGGTCTAGACGCAGCAGGGGTACCCGGCAGACTCCCATTTTCATTGACTTCAAGTGACCCCCAACACACTTAAATAGTCAGATATTGGTACCTAGCTCATCTAACCAAATGTCTCTGGGCTGCCGGTCTAATATAGGTTGTTCTATAATTTGTTCATAGGAAAGTGACATTTTAACAGAATATTGATTGAATTCAGCTAAATACTTTAACATTGATTTATATAATAAAGGCATACTACTGTAATGTGTTTCTTTATATTTTACATTTGATATATTTTCAATAACCTCTCTTGGACCTATTTTGTTAAAATACATTTTAGGTAAACACTTCCTTCCATTTTAATGTGTAATCATTGTTTAATCTTTTAAGCCATGACATTTGTAGTGCCTTGACTTGAGATCTGGAGTCTGGAGCATTTACTCCACCACTTTTATAAATCATTGATTAATGTTAATCTTTTTATCTTTTCTGTTCTATTATTCCAAATAAAGTCGAATACAATTTTATCGACTTCATTTAAACGCATTCAGGGGTATCTATAATACTTGCGTTGTAGATTAACTTTGCTAACGTGTTTTTATTTAAAATCATAACTTTGCCAAATATCGAGAGGTTTCTTTTGTGCCATGTATCAAGCATTTTTTTAAAAGATTGAATTTTTTCAGACCAGTTTTTAGTAAAACATATTTCTTTGTCATGGCCAACATGTATACCTAGAATCTTAAAACTACTGTACACCCAATTGATGTTGAACACATTTTTGTCCTTCTTCTGTTTTTCCAACGCCCTAACCACATGGCATTGGTTTTTTCTTTGTTTAGCTTTAGACCTGGTACTAGACCAAATTCAACGATTTTATCAATGCTATTTTTTGGTTTTCATTTTTAGAAATAAAACTGTTAATTGTACAATTTTGACTTCAGTTGAAATAAATACTTTTCCAATTGGTATAAGATAAATTGCCTCCCGCTAAATAAAAAAAAATCAAAGAAATAATAATTGATTTCCGAAAGAATTGCACTTCACTAGCCCCGCTAAAAATTAATAAATTGAATCGAATCGAATCTGGTGAAAGCTACACATATCTAGGTGTGAAATACTGTACTCTGCTGTTCGTTGTTAGAAATGATGGGGTACATAGAACTGTATTAAGTTTATTCTACTCATCGATTTATTTTATTTATTTATCTGGACCATATTTAATGAGGTAATCCATCCAGAAATTTCTGATAGTTGTCATATTGTCTGTATTTTATCCTATTGTTGTCATACTGTCTGTATTTTATCCTCTTTTTATTGTAATAATAATAATAGTAGTAATAATAATACATTTATTATTTTTTATTTATAGTTAATAACAGGATGAAAACCACAACAAATGATAATCCTATCGTAGCCAGTAATTCGTCGGAGTGTTCATTATACATAGAGCCTGAGTCAAAATGTGTAAAGAAATTCGCTTCAGCGCCATTTTTTACATTTTGCTTATGTTTGGTAATATTTGCCGATTCATATGCAGCGGGCACCGTAGCAAGTATGCTAACAACATTAGAACAACGTTACGAACTGATGGCCTCTGATTTAGGCTGGATTGTGAGTTCGTATAATATTGGAACATTGTCAATTATTTTGTTTGTTGTTCATATTGGCAGTCGAGACTCAAGCAACCGACCAAAATGGATTGGTATAGGATCAATAACAATGGCAGTCGGGGTGTTTGTGATGTGTCTTCCACAATTTATATTTGAATCATACTCAACCATTAGTAACAGCAAGAATAATTCTAATATGACAACAAATAAATACCTTTGTATTGAGGAATTTGAATCATTTTGTGCAGTTGATAATGTATCCCGTTCTTCCGATAAGAGAATTGCTTTTTATCTACTTGTAGCTGGAATGTGTATTAATGGAATTGGCATAGCCCCGGTAATGCCACTAGGGTTTTCTTACATCGACGATAGCGTACCCAAGTCAACTTCAGGTTTATATATCGGTAAGTGAGCTTATGATGTTATTATATAGGTCTACTCATTTAAAAGTGACCACTTAAGATTTTTTTTTAAATTAAATCTATTTTTATTTTGTTGGTTTTTAGGCATTGTGCAGAGTATTTATGGATTTGGAACAATATTGAGCTTTCTTCTAGGGGCAGTTTTCGTTCTGTTGTGGGTTGATTTTTATCGAATACAAACAACAGACATTGATATTAATTCGAACCACCCATCATGGGTTGGAGCATGGTGGATAGGACTTTTAATATCTGGTCTGTTGTATCTGCTTGGTTCATTTCCATTATTTCGATTTCCAAAGAAACTAGGCATTCATGTTGATAAACTACCACCGAATACTGACCCTGAACGCGTAGTAGACGAGGATTTGGAAGTAGTAATCTTAAGAGGACATAAAATTGAAGGTAGGATTATACATTACTATATAAACAGATTCAAAGAATATACAATGATACAACTCGTATATCAGAATATAATATCGATATAAATAAAACAAACACTGATCATGCAGTGCCGATAAACTTGGACGCTCCTCCTCTTAACTAAAAAAACGAGTAAAATATTTGCACTCGCAGTTTTCTTTTCATTTAGTTTTTTTTCTATCCTACACGTTTTAAATAATAGAAATAACAGCGAGAATAATTTTTCGATTAAAGAAACACTATACCTATGACAAAATGCAGTAAGTCAATCAAACCTCCTAACGTAAACTTAAACAAGCTGTTTTATTCATTATTCAATGTTTTTATTTTATAAATCGATTTTGATTAGATCTTGTAAATTCGATAAAACGTTTGCTCACAAATTCACCTTTCGTCGTACTTATGGCTGGTATAACGGTTGAATATGGAATGTTTTTTGGAGAAGCTACATTCTTTCCAAAATATTTTGAGACACAGTTTGGATTGTCACCAACCAACGCAAATATACTGACAGGTAGTACTGTGTGTTTTATATAGGCCTTGGATATACACCTTTCTATAATGTTCATCACTGTGGTATTTTTCAATATGATTGATGAAAAATGCCGTTATAACATACCTGTATCCTTATTAGCATTTGATTAATAGTTAATAGTATTAATACGTATCTCATATCTTTCTAAATTCGGCATTTCTGGTCCCATTTGAAATTTATTTGTTAGCTATCTTAATTGTCGACAACGGCGTGTTGTCATACAAGGCCACGCTTCTGTTTGGCCTACTGTCCTGTAGAGTGTCCCTTAACCAAGGGTCTATCATTGGCCCCCTCTCATTTAATATTGTTATCAATTACCGTACCTTCCCCCTAACCGTGTTTACTTTTTGCCAATCATTTTCCTTTTCCCTTCAGTATGATCTTGTATCTCTCTTCAGATGGACCACTACCTGGAAACTTAGTTCAAACCTTCCTAAATATTAAATGTCTATTACTAAGAAAAATTACAATCTTAATAACCATGTTCTTGAGAGAGTTAAACTTGATAGTTGATCTTGGTATCATTATTGACTGTAATCTAAATTTCATTCCGCAATTTAATGCGGCTGTCAGTAAAAAAGCTAAGTCGTACTTGCTGGTGCTACTCCTATTAATTTATATTTTACCCTCGTTCGCCTCCATCTTCAATATTTTAGTGTTGTGTCAATCAATTTTCGTCCACTCATTGTTCCTGTCTTCAATGAGTCCAAGATCGTTTTGTCTGTTCTACTTGTCACTGTCCCCCGTTATCTATTTCTCTCCCTTCCTTTGTTTCTCGTAGTTCTGTTGTAATTCCCGGTATAATTGTGATTTTTATCTCGTTCTCCTTTCAGGTTAAACCTGATAGATACTCGTAATTCTAAATGTAATCTTTTATCTGTTCCTTTTTTCGTGTTAAATGGGTTTATTTCTCGTATCAGTTTACTTCTTAACAAGTGTGTTGAATGGACCGTTGTTTTACACAGTTATCAATGTTTTTGTAATACGTGATGTGATATTGCTTAAAGTTTTTACTATATTTTTAATCCATTCTATTAGTGGCGGATTTTCCCGCTGTCGGATGTGACTGAAAATAAATGAATGTATGAATGAATGAAGGAATAAACGAATAAATACATATTAGTCGAGTCAAACTGTTTCATTACCCCAAAAAAATTGCAAGAAATTACAATAAAAAATGGTCTCAAAAAACATATATCAAAAGTTTACCAAAATTGGACTACCGCAAAGGTTCAAAATTTGACGTTAAAAAAGATGGCCGCCAATTTTTGAAAATCGGTAACCGCTTGTAGTAGACAGCTGTATTTGGTGTCAAATTGTTCAAAATATATATGTTTATGTTTATATTTAAACTTTTTGAACATTTTGTTGAAACATGACCAGAAATTCCATTTTGTGACCTTTGACATATATGGCATGACGTCTATATATCTACGTAACTGCAAATCACAGATACTTGATATTGGTGTCAAAATGTTCAGAACATACATATTTATATTTACCCTTTTTAAACATTTTGTTGAAACATGACCGGAAATTCCATTTTGTGACCTTTGACCCATATATGGCATAAAAAATGTTCACATCTACGTAACTAAAAATCATAGAACCTTGATATTGGTGTCAAAATGTTCAGAACATACATATTTATATTTACTGTTTTTGAAAATTTTTTTGAAAAATAATCGAAAACACTAGGTTTTCCCTTTGACACGATGTCTATGCAGAGCCTGTAATATACATACAGGATCTGGAAGAATTGCATGTGAAAATGGATTAAAGGAATAAAAAACAATCAAATGAAAACAATGGCAAAGGAACTTGATTGTGCTACTATACAGTTTGAAAATAATGTAAAAATAATAGATGCAGGAGAAAAATATCACGATACACACCAAGAAATGTCAACAAAAGGAAGAATTAAAACCATCTATAGCACATTGGCCTCTGATATGATATCAATGAGTTAAAAGCTGAACAGGTACAGATTAAATCAAAGTAATTGGAAGCAATAACAAGGGAGAAGTGAAACAATGCAAACTAGCACGTTTACAAGGATTAAAGGAAGGAGGTTAAAGGGGGAAAAAGTTGTAAGAGCTGTGGTGCAGTAATGAAAACAAAATATAATGGAATTCTTCTTTGACATGCCTCAAATCTTGAGCAAGCAAACTTGAAGAAATGTCGAAGAAGTGAAAAAACAGAGTGATGAAGACATAATATGAACATGGACATTACAATGATAAAATAGTTAAATTATGGATTTATTAAACAACAACAACAAAGTATATTGTTGGAGCTAGAAATGCTATAAACTACATGTGTTTCACAACTTGGAAGCTTGGAGGCAGAGCCATTGTCAAAAATACACATGGATTAGTTGTCATCCTCGCAAGAACTGCTTGACAAATCCAATCATACATTACATCTAGATGGAACGTCTAAAAAGGAGAAAACTATGGCACAGTTGGAATTGTCACGATTCGAACATCTACCAAAAGTTATGGGAAACTGGGAACAATGATGGCAAATCAACAGATGAATTAATTATTTAATCTTTCTTTATTCTGAAATACACTTTCAATACAATGTACTGATTTCCAAAGTGGTTCAGTTCTTAACTACATAAATGTAAACAAAATACAGTATATAAATGGATAAAAGAAAATATAAAATTAAACCTAAAATTATCAAAATCAAATTAAAACAATTAAAGTAAGCACATTTAAAGGTTAAAACATAAATAATTGAGATTTTGAAACAAGATAAAAGAAGTTTTAATCATTGAGCATTAATTAGATTTAGTTTTGAATTAAAATTAAAGTTTTGAAATTTGTGATTTGAAAGTTGATACTGTCATATCATAAAGATCATTTTTTATTTTGTTAGGTAGAAAGTTCCATAATTTTGTAGATCTGTAATTAAAAGTTCTTTTACCTTGAGTATTATTCCATTTAGGTATTATCAAAGTGTTGTTACTTTGACTTCGTGTACCTTTATTGTGACAATCTTCAGTAAATATAAATTGAGTTGATAAATAGGGTGGTGCATGTCCATTTAGGCACTTGAAAAGTAATATTAGAATATGTTCATTCCATTTGTCCTTTAGTGTACTCCAACCAAGTGAGTTTAGGATATCACTAACATGAGTTTTGACATCTACAGATAATAATATTCTACCTAATCTATTTAATAAAATTTGAAGAGAATCTGAAAAGTTTACTTTACAATTTGACCAGACACAACTACAATAATCAAATAAAGGAATAACTAGTGCATTGGCTAACATTTTCAGAGTGTTTGATGGAATAAAATATTTTATACGACGAATAACACCAATGCGTTTGGTAACTTTTGATGAAAGGCTATCAATATGATCAGCCCATGTTAGTTGAGTGTCAAAAGTTACACCTAAATATTTAAAAGAATTTACTCTCTCAATAATATGGTTATTAAAAGAAACAGAGATATTTTTAAACTTACTATACATGTGAGTAGTACTAAAAACCATAAGCTTTGTCTTTTTAATATTTAATGTTAGTTGGTTATCATTAAGCCATTGAGTAACTTGATTAAAATTTACATCTATTTCAATTTGAAGCCTAAGTGGGTCAGATGAACTACATAAAAGTGTGGTATCATCAGCATACATGACACATTTACATGATAAAGAATTAGGAAGTGAGTTAACATATAAAATAAAAAGCAATGGTCCTAATATTGAACCTTGAGGAACTCCGATATTTACATTCAGTGATTCAGATTTACATGAATTAATACTAACAATTTGAGATCTTTGACTAAGATATGATTTAAACCATTTAAGCTCGGTACTATTTATTCCAAAACCCCTTAATTTATTAAGCAATATTTGATGATTTACCGTATCAAAGGCCTTTTTTAGGTCCAGGAATATAGCAGCTGTTGAAATACCTTTATCAAAATTATTTAAAATATAGTCTGTAACATCTAAGAGAGTGGTTTGGGTAGAGTGATTTTTTCTGAAACCTGATTGAGAAGGATTTAGAAGGTCATGAGATCTTAAATAATGATATAATTGGTCATGAACAGCACGTTCTATTATTTTTTAGACCAAAGGTAAAACAGAAATTGGTCGATAATTACTTGGATCTGATTTATCTCCTTCTTTATATATGGGCGTCACTTTTGCTTGTTTCCATTCATATGGAAAAATTGATGTAAACAATGATATATTACAAATGTAGCAAAGTGAATCACATATTATTGGCGCTGCTAATTTTAAAAGTTTACAATTTATATTATCAATTCCGGTGGCTTTATTACTGGAAAATTTGCATATTTCATCAAAAATATAGTCAGATGTAAGATAATCAAATTTAAATTTATCTACAAGAGTGTAATCTGTTGTCTTATTTATATTAGTATTTAAAAATTTACTTGCTAAAGAATTTCCTATTGACGTAAAATGAATATTTAATTCATTTGCTGTGTCCTTATCCGTAGTTGTATAATTTTCATTTTTATAAACTCTATTTACAGTTGATTTTGGTTTTGGAATTAGTTTATTTATGGTGTTCCATAGTTTTTTGGGGTTTTTAGTATTTTCTTTGATGGTGTTAGTACAATATTTCTTTTTTAGGTTCCTGTTGAGATTGTTCACTTTGTTTCTTATTTGTTTAGCTGTGTCCCAATCTTTAGAATCATTATTTTATGAGCCTTTTTATAATAATAATCCCTGTCTTTAGTTAATGTTGAAAGTAATCATTCACCACAACCATTATACAGGCTCTGCTGAAGAATCTACACCGCATCCACTTTCTCTGCAAATAATTTCCGACGAAAGACAAAAACTGTGAACAAAATCTAAATACTGTACAAACCAAATATGACACAATTTAACTTCTCGCTACAAAATATGGCAACAAGAATCATAAAAACATCTGAACTCTCCATCGAAATGTAAATGTGCATCAAATATTCCCATTCCAGCTTTTTTTTTTGGAAAGTGTGTGGAGCATTTATACGAGGACGAAATTACAAAGGAGCAGAAGAGTGGTATGTCGGAACAAACAATTAACTGAACGTCCACAAACCTGACATATAAATATTATACAAATAAAGATTCCTCTATATTAATCTGTAATCAAGTTAGGAATAATTTAGGTATTTTATATTTAACAATTTTTACAAAACACTACATATGAAACTTCAACACGCTGTGTGTCTAAGTGCGTAAAAGCTGATAGGCTCTGCATGAAAATATCATTCGCGTAAAACATGCCTCCTGTACATGTATGTGAAAATATTTCATGCCATAAGTATCAAAGGGCAAAACCTTATGTTTTCGGTTATTTTTGAACAAAATGATCAAAAACAGTAAATATAAATATGTATGTTATGAACATTTTGACACCAATATCAAGGTTCTATGATTTTTAGTTACGTAGATATGAACATTTTTTTATGCCATATATGGGTCAAAGGTCAAAAAATAGAATTTCCGGTCATGTTTTAACAAAATGTTTAAAAGGGGTAAATATAAATATGTATGTTCTGAACATTTTGACACCAATATCAAGACTCTGTGATTTGCAGTTACGTAGATATATAAACGTCATGCCATATATGTCAAAGGTCACAAAATGAAATTTCCGGTCATGTTTCAACAAAATGTTCAAAAAGTGTAAATATAAACATATATATTTTGAACAATTTGACACCAAATACAGCTGTCTACTACAAGCGGTTACCGATTTTCAAAAATTGGCGGCCATCTTTTTTAACGTCAAATTTTGAACCTTTGCGGTAGTCCGATTTTGGTAAACTTTTGATATATGCTTTTTGAGACCATTTTTTATTGTAATTCATCAAAAAACATTTTCTTGCAATTTTGTTGGGGTTAGGCCCTATATTTTCAGATTTTGACCCGACTATATAGGGCTCTATCACTTACCTTTACACTAACTGAAAAGTGATATTTACAGCCATTCTACCCTAAAACAAAGGATAATGCCTATAGTGTCAGGAGAGGTGGTACAATCCATGAAAAAAAGTTGCTGTCAGAAGATGCGATATAGGCCTAATATGACATGCTACTGTAATATGACCAATGATGTATCGGGTGGTGATCTTTGTAAGAATGGTTTGCAACGCGAGTCCGTGTAAATATTGGATTTGACGTTTGAAAAAAAACAACAACCTGAAGTAATTGGATGTTTTATATTCGTTGTCTTCTTTTTAACTCGGCTTTATCTCTCATTGTTTGTATAATATTCAATTACTATTTTTACATAGGTCTAGTTCCAGTGCCAGCTATTGGCATAGGCTGTATTATAGGCGGACTTTTGTTTAAGCGTTTGAATCTTAATTTAGCAGGCTCTGCATTACTTACTGCCATTCTTAGTGGGACTACACTTTTGGGACATATTATTCTATTTAATCTTGGCTGCCAGGGTCAACAAATAGTTACTAACACAAATGTGTAAGTATATTCATTCAATATCTTTAACTTTAAAATCTGCCCTGTTTCGGAAACGAAACAAGATAGAGAAAGAGAATTAAAAGAGAGCTGACGGGCTTAATTTGAAAAACCCAAATACACGCACTTATATCATATCTTGTGAAAAATAAATTAGGCCTACATAAACATCTAATCCACAATTTATGAAATTGGGAGTACTTGGGTACCAGTAATTATAGGCTAAAATGGAGTCAAAATACGCTCAGATTCTACAAATATATTGTGTAATCTACGCTTTACTTAACCGTTATACGATCCTGTAAAATGTAATTAGACTTACATGAAAATCTACGAATCTGAAATTATGAAAATAGGAGTGTGTTAATTTAAATAGTTATACTATATGATCGGCTGAAATGCAGTCAAAATACTTTCAGACTTGCAAAAATATTAATTAATTAACATATTAAACGTTAATTTTAATGAATAGTGATAATGCCTAGGCCTCAGTGTTACGCTGATAATCTAACACGATCTATTATTCAGTTTAAATTAATTAGGCCTAGACCTAAGTATTCACGTGAAATAAAAAGTTTCAATCTGAATAGTTATATTATTCCAAATTGTTGGCGATTTTGGACTTCGAGTTTTTTTTCCCGTTATTTTAAACGCGATGTAAACTGTAAATATAAAATTAAATAAAGTCAGTAAACTGATAAAAATAAGTAAAGTCGGTAAACTGATCTAGCGGATGCAACACTCGCTTGATGCTTCTGCTTATATTTTAGTTTGCCTTTCACAGAAATGGAACTAATGTGTTATGTGAAGAGTGTGATTGTAGTAATACTCAATATAATCCAGTTTGTGGTGCAGATAATATTACATACTATTCACCATGCCAAGCTGGATGTAGACAGTACAACCCTCAGGTAAAGTAATAATTATTTTCTTCTTTTAACGCTTGATGAAATTCAACTTTATTTTCCTATGGCTAGGAAAAGTTTTTACTTACCACCTACCTCGCTATAACCTTGATTTAATATGCTTCTTCCAAACGTAACAACACTCCTTCGATCAATTCATTCGAACCCGGACCTTCTGCTTGATATGCAGATGTCACCATTTCATGGTATTGTTCAAATCTGATTGGATAGCGACTCTTTAACATTCTCGGCGTGGTAAGGCGGAACAGCACTAGTACCTTTGTTCGCACGCGCGCACTAGAAATCAAATTGATACGCCCTCATCTTTCAATATTTTGTTCACGAAGTGGGATCTCCGAAGAGATACTTTTATATATGTAAACACAACAGGCAAAGAACATTCTAAACCTCCCGGTGATATACTGAAAATGTATTAATTAATTTGAAACGATAAGATTAGGAAATCTGTTAGCATAAGATAAATTCAGAGTTATTTTATATCAAATGTTTATTGATTTAAGGAGAGACACATAACAATTGTATTTTAACCATAATTTGCGTATCAATAGTTCTTACTTGAAAACAGATTATCTGAAGATACCAGATATTGTTCTTGTTCTTTTTCAGGAATCCGAGTATACTGATTGTTTTTGTTTAAGTGGTAACCCAAGCAAGTGGACAGCCATTGAAGGAGTGTGCAGTGGCGCAGTGTATTGTAGTTCTCTTGTTCCATTTCTTATATGTCTGTTTTTTGTAATTTGTGTTGCCAGCATGGAAGTAGCCCCGCAACATATTCTAGCAATGAGGTTTGTTTTAAAGACGTATTCATTCATTTCAAATGTATCTATAGTACAGAGAAAATATTGCAGACATGCTTGATAATACTATCAAAAAGAGTACATGGTTATTTCATATAATCAATAATTATATACCTTTATTTCGGTAGGCCTAACAGTATTGCTTACAATTTAAACTATAGGTAGAATAATACTTTTTATAATTAAATAAATGTTCGTTTTTATATTACAGATCTGTAGATAAAGAAGATAAAGCGATGGGATTGGGTTTTAAACATGTTGGTACAAGACTATTTGGTTAGCATTCATTAAGCTGTAATGTATAATGTACCTGTAGTGCAAGTAATTGAAGTGGAGTTGGAGTGGAATGGCTTTGTGGTTATGATGGGTCCTGAGTTCAAAGTCAGGATTTTTTATGACAAATCACAAATTATAACTCCACTCCCAAAGACTTGCTTATTTATTTATGTAGAGCACCTTGTGTATATGTTTCTCTCTTGTGAACAGATGCCACCTTGAAAGACGGTGAATGAATTCGCTTATGATTATCCTTGGCAATTTACCTATATAAAAAAAAGTTCAACGACTTAATCTTACTACCCTACATCTGATATTTATGTGAGGCTTTTTGTTTTCAATGCCTAACGATAATTATTCTTGATTGTTTTAATTTTATGAATTTAGGTATGATACCGGCTCCTGTTGTGTATGGTGCTGTCATCGATATGACGTGTAAGTCATTCAGTTCAGTTTGTGATCAGACAGGAACATGTGCCCAGTATGATAACCGTTTATTTAGACAAGCATACTTTGGTGTATGCATTGCTTTAAATGCAATATCATTTACTTTATTTGTTGTAACGTGGATGCTCCTGCGTCGTCGTATTCCAGAAACTCCAATGAATGAATCAACGAATGGGTATACTCGCCAGTCACAGAATGGATGTGAAAGTTTTGAACTTGAGCATGTAGAGCACTGAGGCTGTTAACTTGTTATTTTGTGCTATTAGTTTTTAAGTATACAAACTTTTACTTTCTAATCATATTATACTTGGGTGTTTCAAACTTCTATAATATATATAACTGTTTATAGGCCTACTAATTGAATCATACAGTATCATCATACATGGGTGTCTGACATTCAAAAACTGATAAATCTCTCGGTTCATATGCAGTTCAGTATCATCACATTGAAATACAGACAAAACATTACACGGACCAGGCTACTTTAGCGTTACGTTTGGCATCCACTGAATCAGTGGATGACCTATCCCCTCAACATGTCAATTGTGGTATAAGTTGACAGGAATAATACTCTGTGGTGTAATAAAAATGCCAGCGTGTTTATTTAAGACTGCAAGTGTTAAGAATAACTTGCTGTCCATTTTCAACTTCCTCTTACCAATGACCAATAGCAAACAGGCACTGCTTGTCAATCAGGTCCTCACTGACTGGGTATTAACCAATCAATTTACTATTAGATAGGTCACTGATTTTATAAAATAGTTTGCGGGAAATTTGATTTCTGACCTTGTACAGGAATAAATACTTTAGTGGTTGTTTATAATAATAATCTAAATATTTCTCAATGCTGCTTTATGCAAAGCAATTTAACTAGAACTACAGACACATTAAATAAATACTTTTAAACATGAACAATAGTTTTGTTAGGGAATTGGGATGGCCGTGTGATATTCAATTTATTAAATTTAATGGGAAAGTATATATCTTTCACATTTTTGGGAACAAAATGGATTGATAGTCAATCATGAGTACTTCCGAACAGTGCTATAAATGTATCACGAAAGCATATTAGTGTTTCATGTTTTATTCCCCTGTTGTTGGCTGGTGGACATCTTGTAGACAATGTACAGCAGCAACAAACATACATAATTGATACAAATAAACACAATTTAAATTTGATAACTCTACGCGATTTTATACGAGATAAATGCGTAGACTCGGTCATCAATGACCGTCTACTTGATAATATAAACGACGAGCCCGTGGAAGAAAATGTAGCCTACAACAGAACTATTAGAAAGAATTAATCGCAAAAGGGTTAGGCCTAAGCCAGATATACCACGGAGTTCAAATATCCCCCGCCATTCCTCTTGATGGATTGAGGCGGCAGGCATCAAAGCGATTTTAAAATTGAATGGAAGCGCATCGAAAATAAATAAAAGATCTTTCTCGGAAGATTCATTGTGGAGGAAAATCTGACTTGCTGCATGCGTTTGCATGGTAGGTAGAAATCAACGTGCCGATAAAAATAAAATAATTAACAAATTCTTATCAGATAGATCTACGTAAACGTGTGAAGTAGGACTAAAGAGGTCTTATTTACAGTATATCAGTAGGCCTAATTATATATTCGTATAAAATATCCTAATTTCCACAACTCAGGATTATGTCCATAATGATATCAATAATAAGAATCTGTTATAGGCCTATGCGTAATTTTTTTTAATTAAGCCACTAATTTTTCATTATCATACATTAAATTCAATTATACCATACACAATTCAGTGATTATTTTACAATTATTTTCTCATTTTCCCAATTGTCTTTTCTCTTACAGGTAATAACGTGGTACGTGCTTCATGATTGATGGTAAAATTAATTTATACCTGTAACAATAGATTATGGCAAGGCGTTTCGGACCGGACGGAGTAGGCCTACTCCTTTAAAGTTGTCATCGGAGGAGAAGATTAGGTGGAAGAAATGCTTTCCATGGACTGCACCAGAAGTAATTTCTTATGTAATAACGTTAGATCATGAATAATTAAAAATTGAATGAACCCACATAAGAAAAAAAAAGTTAAATGAAATGGGTTATACTGTAGATGCAAAAAAGGATAATCTGTTGGAAATAAAGTTTGTAAACATTTAAAGATCAAAAAAATCAATGTTAAAGGATGAGGAAAATATAATGTTAACAGTAAAAAGTTAGTAAGTAATTATTATAACAGAGAATATGCATTGTTTAAATGAAAATATGTTTGCATAGATAAATCCAAAGAAAAATAAAATGGGACAAACCCATGGGATGGATTTAGTAAACATAAACGTATTATAATTGTATGAAATAAATATGCATGTAGATGAAAAAAAACAACTATGTAAGAAAAAATAAGCTTTGTTAATGAAAATGTGTAATAGATAATAATTATGTATAAAAAGAGGAAACTATGTAATCAATGTGGTTAAATGATAATGTATGTATAAACAAAATGATATGTGGAAATAGTTTTTTTAAAGAAAATAAGTTAAAAAAAAGTGGAATGAATCCACATAAGAGAAGAAAGTAAAAAAGTTAAATGAAAATTTAAGAAGTTATAGTGCAAAAAAAGGATAATCTGCTGGAAATAAAAGTTTTGTAAACATTAAAGAACAAAAATATTAATATTAATGTTAAAGGATGAGAACAATATCATGTTAACAGTAAACATTTAGTAAGTAATGAGTATAACAGAGAATATGCATAAATTGTAGCTTTGTTTTCTTTTATTTATTATTAGTTTATGTATATATATGTATTTTTTTTTTTCGTATTCGTATTTAATGTTATATTTCGTGGTGGGTCAAACTTACTGACTGACTTATTATGACTCTCTCCCCACATGATTACTTCATTGCATTTATTATCCTGTATGTATGTTGTTATATTGAGGAAATAAAATTAAATTGAAAATGAAATTATATTTATTTGCAATTATCACGTATTTTGTTCTATTTTGCATTGTATAAAATTGTTATAAAACGTTTCTGGGTACAACACTTGTAAAAAAAAATTGTTTTGTACAAAAACATTGACTGGGTACAAAAACGGTGGCAGGGTATAAAAACAGTGGCAGGGTACACAAACAGCGACAGGGTACAAAAACGGTGGCAGGGTACAAAATCGATGGCAGCTGGGTACAAAAACAGTAGCAGGGTACAAAAACAGTAGCAGGCTACAACAACAGTAGCAGGGTACAAAAACAGTAGCAGGGTACAAAAACAGTGGCAGGGTACAAAAACGGTGACAGGGTACAAAATAGATGGCAGCTGGGTACAAAAACAGTAACAGGGTACAACAACAGTGGCAGCGTACAAAAACGGTGGCAGGGTACAAAAACGATGGCAGATGGGTACAAAAACGATGGCAGATGGGTACAAAAACAGTGGCAGGGTACAAAAACGGTGGCAGGGTACAAAAACGGTGGCAGGGTACTAAAACGATGGCAGCTGGGTACAAAAAAAGTGGCAGGGTACAAAAACAGTGGCAGGGTACAAAAACAGTGGCAGGGTACAACATCGATGGCAGTTGGGTACAAAAAAATGAGCAGGGTACAAAAACAGTGGAGGGTACAAAAACGGTGGCAGGGTACAAAAACGGTGGCAGGGTACAAAAACGATGGCAGAGTACAAAAACGATGGCAGCTGGGTACAAAAACAGTGGCAGGGTACAAAAACGGTGGCAGGGTACAAAAACGGTGGCAGTGTACAAAAACAGCGTCACTAATTTTATACAATAGTTCGCGGGAAATCTGATTGCTGACCTTATACAGGAATAAATACTTAGTGGTTGTGATATTCCATTTATTTAATTTAATGGGAAAGTATATCTTTCACAAAATGACTTAAAATATCTTTGTATGTCAGGCAGTGTTTAAAAGGCTGGAAGGCCCTGGTGGAAGGGTACAAACAGTGGCAGGGTACAAAAACGATGGCAGCTGGGTACAAAAAAAGTGGCAGGGTACAAAAACAGTGGCAGGGTACAACATTGATGGCAGTTGGGTACAAAAAATGAGCAGGGTACAAAAACAGTGGAGGGTACAAAAACGGTGGCAGGGTATAAAAACGATAGCAGCTCGGTACAAAAACAGTGGCAGGGTACAAAAACGGTGGCAGGATACAAAAACGGTGGCAGGGTACAAAAACGGTGGCAGGGTACAAAAACGATGGCAGGGTACAAAACCGATGGCAGCTGGGTACAAAAACAGCCGCAGGGTACATAAACAGTGGCAGGGTACAAAAACGGTGGCAGGGTACAAAAAAGTGGCAGGGTACAAAAACGGTGGCAGTACAAAATCGATGGCAGCTGGGTACAAAAACGGTGGCAGGGTACAAAAACGATGGCAGATGGGTACAAAAACAGTGGCAAGGTACAAAAATAGTGGCAGGGTACAAAAACGGTGACATGGTACAAAAACGGTATCAGGGTACAAAAACAGAGACAGGGTATGACAAGCAGTGGTCTATGGTACAAAAACTTGTGTTGTATACAAAGTGTCTGGGAAAAAAGACGATGACAGTGGTACAAAAACGGTGGCAGGGATACAAAAACGGTGGCAGGATAAAAAAACGGTGGCAGGGTACAAAAACAGTGGCAGGGTACAAAAACAGTCGCAGGGTACAAAAACGGTGGCAGGGTATAAAAACAGTGGCAGGGTACAAACACGATGGCAGCTGGGTACAAAAACTGGGGCATGGTACAAAAACAGTAGCAGGGTACAAAAACGGTGGCAGGGTACAAAAACAGTAGCAGGGAACAAAAACGGTGTCAGGGTACAAAACAGTGATCTAGGATACAAAAACTTGTGTTGTATACAAAGTTTCTGGGAAAAAATAAGATTGCAGGGATACAAAAACGGTGGCAGGGATACAAAACAGTGGCAGGGTACACAAAATTGTGTTGTACTAAAACAGTGGCAGGGTAAAAAACATACACACTTATTTGTAGCATTTTACGAAAAAAAGTATCAGAGTATTCATCAACAGAGCTAAACAAATGAAGGAAAGGGTCAGAACATGTGACTCTGGCAGATAACAGATAACATTACTTTTCAAGAGTGATAAGAAAAAAGGAAACATATTATTCAATTTGTTAACCTAAATATATCTTTCATTTTTAATTTAAGATAATTATTTACATGATGATAAAACTTTTGAATGTGTATTAATTTAAATTGGTTATCATCACTTGGCGTTTATTTTTGTTTATATGTTTATTTTAGGGTTCTTTCATAGGTCAATCATTTTTTTCCATTAAAATTTAAAAATTGGCTATTTGTAGTTTATTGTATTAATCTTTATGGTTTATTTTACATCATTTATATCTCAATGTATATTGCATTATTGTTCTTATCTTTGATTAAATATTAATATTATGTACTGTAGTAGGCCTATACACATTTTTAAAAATGCTCAACAAAGTCTCAAACCACATAAAATCTAAAAGTTCAAACTGAATATTTAATGGCCCATGAGAATTCTAGGTAGCCTGCGCAAAGGTCATGGAGGCCAAACTTAAGAGAATGACTCAAGCTCTTCCATGCGAATCATCTCAGGTTAGACCAACCTCCAGTGGGCAGGACTTGTAGTTAGAACTTGTGGCTCAAATGACACTCCAGGGCAATAAAATCACAATAACTTACAAAGCACTGACAGTAATTGCTTGTCAAAACCAAATTGCCTAACCGTAACGCTAACGTAGCCTGGTCCGCGTAATGAGGGGAGCCCATGAAAATAGCTGCTGCTGAGAGTATACAATTTAATATTATCAATGATTTATAATCAGCTGTATTTCAATTATCACTCGATTATACCGATATGCCTATGTATAAATTAATAAATAATAAGAGAATAGAAAGCATACTGATATCGGTCCATAAGATGATGTTTAATCAATTCATGCGTGAAATAATGATGTAATATGTTTACTATCATAGATGGCGCCAATATCTATATGTTTTTTTTCTAGCACCATCTCTTTATTTATTGTTATAGCAACCTCTATTTACTTTTTTCTCTCTTAATTTTTACAACATGGTTAGAACATCTGCATATCAAGCATCCGGGTTCGAATCTCAGTTGGATTCTCACACAGATTTCTTTATCTTATCGTTTCAAATGAATTAATTAAATTTCAATATATCATTTCAATATATTATTATGTTCTATAATAATATTCTATACCTTAGCCTATATAAATACGTGAACGTGATTGGTTGAAACTGCATCACATGACTACTGCTGCGAGGATCCTCGAGTACGATGATATTGACTGAGTAGGCCTCATTTTTGCGTAATTATCGTGTCCCTCTGTCATATTTAACATAGCCTAAGCCTATATCCAGTAAATTCTTGAAGAGTTTGATATTGACTGTGTAAGTTCCGTGTGGCAATACTCGCGTTTGGCGATAAATAAACAAATGTCATCTACTGGGACTCGAACTCACGAAGATTAGTTAACAAGAAAACTAAACTATTTAAACTATGCATACAGAGCGCCTTCTTTTTGTTATTCGCCCTTTACAGATGATGCGAAGAAAGACTGTTTGTGATTGGTCAATACGCTCGGTAGTAAGCAGGTACGCGCGGCGCGCTGAACATCCGTTGATTCGGCTCGAAGAAGACGAATTATTATTAATTTACCTGATAATATTGTTATTATTATTATTATGTAGACTTATTGATGGAATTTCTTCTGTTAATTTAAAAGACCTAGGCCTATATGAAACGAAAAGATGAGTAAATCTGTGAGAATGAGAAAAAGTCACCCAAGCTGAGATTCGAACCCGGACCTTCTGCTTGTTATTAGACCACTGGAGCATTTCATCAAAGATTGTATAGCGCCGCTACTCAATTGTACGCACGTTCACCTGAGATCAAATTGATACACCCTCATCTATCAGTATTTTTATTTATGATTCTCCAGAGAGAAACATTTTATATATACATATAAACACATTAGGCATAGAACATAAATTCTAAACCGCCCGGTGATATACTGAAATTTAATTAATTTGAAACGAAACGAAATATATGAAAAAAATAAAAGATATATATAGGCCTATAGTATTTTCCGGAGAAATCTTATGTAGGAGAATTTTACATTAGCACTCTCGGAGTGCCGTTTTATAGTTTATAATGTACCGGTATATGATTTGTATGACTTAATAATAACTAGATGGTACGCTCGCTTCGCTCGCGTACCATCTAGGTCGTGCCCACAGATGGTTCTCGAATACATAATAATTTCAGCGTTAAAAAACTGGCGATTTCAAATGTACGTACCGCAGAACAATAATACGTGTTGTTTACAGAAACGAATAAATAGACACTGTGGATTTATGTACTCAACTAAAATTAGCACCCTGGGAATTACTTCCGAAAAAGAAACTTGTCACAAAATGAGACCATAATTGTTTAAGTCAAATTTAAACAAACTTAATTTGTGTTTTATATGTAACATTAGGGTTGAGGGATGGGAAAGAGGATGGGTGCAAAGAGGAACAATTTTTAAATATATTCTTTATCCATTTAGTAACGAAATATTAATTGTTTTCATGTTTTACAACTAATATACCACTAAACACAGTGAAACATTGCGTTGTGATACTTGAAACTATCACCGTCCTAGTCGATTGAAAAGTACAGTACATGTAACGATACATCACTACGACGTGTATATGTTTATATAATGTAAAACAATTTGTGAAAACCACCTCTATTCGGGGCAAATCATAAATTCGATTTAGTCGTCAATATATAATAAATTATCTAACTCAACTTAATTAGTAGGCCTAATGGTTTTCAATTATTTCTTAGAGCCAATTCATACTTAAGTTGGTTCCTACCCTACCCACCAAAGTTGTTCTGCGTTTAGGGCATGTGATGCACTGTAGGCCTATCCTCTACTGGATTTACAACGCTACTCATGCCAGTGAGGGAAGGGTGATGATGTGGGTGGTTTAACTGCAATAATAAACATTTGTACATAATATACGGCGACTGAAAACGCTAGCTCATTATCCGTTTAAAAAAAAATGTATATGCAACCTCTGCAGCACAGATTGAAAAAAAAATGGATCGAATTTCTGTTATGAGTATACAGTACTTGCCTTTACGACGCCTGCGGGAATAGACACTTGTGGAACAGAGATTGGAATGTTCCATTCATCGCAAATCAATACATTTGTAAAAACATATATTAAATCTATCAAAATAGCATTTTTTAAATAAAATCGGCCTGTCTTCAACATTATGATGCTGTACCCGAACTGTTCAACCGGTTTTCAGCTATTAAAAACAATTATCGTAGGAGGAGATAGGAAAATGCGAAGTGTCCTCGTATTATTGTGTGCGGGTATTTTTCAAATTGGACATCCATTAGACAGTGTATACCACGATCGGAAAACACCCCTATTTGGGGAAAATCGTTGAACCTAAATTCGTTTTAATCGTCAATAACTAATTATCGAATTCAATTTAATTAGTAAACAGGGTTACATCAGGTGGTTAAAATCAGTACCGAAAGTACGAACCAACTTTACATACCATCGAGTAAACATTCTAGAAATAACGTGCGATTTACCGAATTTTGCCCTTACGTAAATTTATATATAGATAGATAATAACATGTATATTGTGTGATAAATAGAATACAAAATATAGTACAGTATTGTGTTTATTGCGAGTCAGTGTTATTTGTTTGTTAGGATTGTTTTCTAATATATAATAGCTTAAACAATACAAACAATAAGTATTATTAATTTGGCAATAGACGATCGCAGACATTCATATTCATCAGCTGCTTTTGATGAAAAATAAGGTTGTTTAGAGAATTATACAAAATCCTAATCCTGCTACATGATTATGATTGTCCAAAAGATGTCTCTTGTTTCGGTGCCTGGATTTTGATAGGGATTTGGGAGGGCCTCTGAGAAAGGGACCTCCTGGTTTGTGATGGATGGAAAAGGTTTGTAACATCCATATATATGTTATTTTTTTGCCTTTTGTGTTTATATATATATATATATATATATATATATATATATATAAATCCAAAGGCAAATTACTGAAAAAATGACAATGCTGTGGGTATCAGTGGCTGGATCTCAATGGAGATACAAAATAAAAGCGATAAGCTAAATCAAAACGAGAAGTAAAACAGCCAGAAAAATATATATAAACACAACATATATAAACATCACAGGCACAGAAATAGATTCTAAACCGCCTGGTGATATACTGAAATTTAATTAATTCATTTGAAACGATAAGATGAGGAAATCTGTGTGCGGGTCCCAACCGAGACCCGAACCCGAACCTTCTGCTTGATATGCAGATGTCCTAACCATTAGACCACTGGAGTATTTTATTTACGAAGCGAGATCTTACAGTTAGTTACAAAGGTTAAAATGCAAATAATTGGATCATTATAATAATATAAAGTTTGAGGTAAAGTAGACCTTCTACTACTAGGTACCATTAGTGGTTTCTTCGTTGTAGTATACAGTTCTTCTACATAGCGTTTGGAAGAAGAGCATGAGTTAACGAAGTAACTGCTAAATGGTAAGAAATCTTTTTTCTTGTTCAATCTCTAATTCTGTAGGCCAAATTATGTTGATTGGTATTTTTCAGGGTGTTTTATGTTGGTCTTCAATTTAGGCATAGAGCGTTATATTACAAAATAGGCCTACAAGTTTCAATTACAAAATATGATAGGTAGTTAAAAAAACAAGTTTGTTACGAAAATACTCAAAACCATTCATTCTGCGGTCTACTATTATAGTCCGAGAAATCACATTTACAAAAATGCGTGATGCTGTTAGCCATCACTGGTACCATGTTTCACCAATGATGTTGACACCAGTCTACCACGATGAGGTAGCATCTCCAACTTCAGACTGGGATGTTTTTTGTTTGTTTACGGAACCATTTAAAAAAAATAATTTTTAAAATAATACATTTAATGATTTTAATTTGTATTTCCTACTAACCTAAACTTAGCAAAGTGAAGATAAGTTTACATTATCTTAACTATTCTAATTACAACTTACATTAACTGAGAAAGAAATATTATTTTAACAATTATCTTATTTTAATTATTATTATTGTTACAATATTAAAATCTATTTACCTTCACTAGGCATATAAGCATATTATTACAATTTATCATTCCGTATTCTTTTATGATAATAATATATTTACTTTTTACGTTTTTACGCATTTTTGTTTATATTGAAAGGAAAAATAATGTTGTTTTTCACCCATTTAAATGATTTATAAATTCTTATTTCTGCATTTGAATTCATCTAAATTTATATTACTTATTTAATCATTTATATTGCACATTGTATTAAATTGTTTCTCATTAATTTGTCTTAGAAAACGATATTCAGTATATTAACTAAATTTATTTAAATACCTTAATTTGTCTTACATTATGTTGTCTTAACTTATGTTAAATGTTTCTTAATCTTATTGTAATTTGTTTAACGCCTCTCTTCAACATTCTCCGAAAAGAATAACTCTCTACTTATTTCAAGTTTCCCTATAATGGCGTTTATTACTATGTATGCTATTGCGGATGGCTTTACTGTTGTAAGAAATATTTTATTCGTTATCAAATATTCTACAGATTCGTGTCTAACTGTTTCTATTCTTCGTTTGTTATTGTTGGTTGTAGCCTTGATCATAGCAATATCGCAATAAGTATGAACAAAATCAAGACACGTGACACTATTGATGTTTACTATCTGTAATATTTTGAATTCCATTTGTGCTATTTTTTTTAGGATTAAAGTAGCCAAGATTCTGGAGGCGATCACAAGCATAAGGGATGATGTGTTTAGATTGGTATCGTTCAGCACATTTCAATGCAAGGCAAAAAGATGCAATTGCCAATTCCTCCAGATCACCAAGCTTATATGCTGTATTATCACAATTTAGTAAATTTTCTATAATTGTAAGGCTACGATGAACTATATCATAATCGATTATGTATTCATAACGAATGAGTTCAGATCGAATATTAAATACAAATTCTACCATATGATCTTTGACTGATTGTGATTTAAATTGTGCCCATGGATTTTCAGATTTATTTTCTGATTTTATAAGTGTATCTATAGTTGACTTAGCAATAGCATTCTCTCTGACATAGGGACACCCCTTGTTTCTTGCCCTTTTATTCCTCACTTTGAGAAACCTAGCGTACTTAGCGGCGGGATACTCATTTGATCTCACCGTATTCCGGGCTTCCTCTAAAGAAGCATTAAATCTTCTTTTAAATATCAACTTTGCCATGGCAGACGATGTAAATGTAGCAAATTTAATAGGAAATATATATAGTCTTTCCAAACTGAATGTGTACAGTAAAAGCGTTTTATTTCGTTTTAATAAAGAGCAATTTAAAACACTGTTCACCGATTGAAAGAATTTGCAATTCTCACTTTCTCAATTTGGAATGTTCGTTAGTTATATTCGAATATTTGATGACGTAACAATAGGTGCGGCGCCTTATTGTACGCACGGAAATAACTAATGGAACACCACTATATTAATTGACAGCTCATGGAAACCATCAATACGGTACGCGGTAAAGAACACAGCGCAACAGCTGACGTGTGGTTTGTGGCTTATTCTAGCTGCCGTCATGATGCTCTTCAAAATTACGGAGCTAAAATTGTATAGCTCTATAAGATTTTTCACTAGTCATATAAAGAGCTGTAAAACTCTAAATTTACCAAAAAGATATGGGGGAATATAGAAAGATAAACAAAAACATAGGCCATAGGTTTTGATTTAAAACAAGAAAGACCAAGATAGACTGTAGAGACCTATTAATTTGTTTTGAAGAAAAGAAGATCGTGTATTTTGTTTTCTTTTGTTATGCACATACGCCTAACTACTATTTTTCCATTTTAAACCGTTTATATACGCTACTTACAGTGAATCTATTCAAATGCATGAATCAAGCAAAGAATATTATACAGATATTGCCTGCTTAAAGGTTAAATATAAATTTGACATCCCCGAGGGAATGATATTTTGTTCGATGGAATATATTTCCCTAAGCGCCAATTTTATATGTTACCGTTATATACAGTATAAGGCGATATATCTGTTAATATTACGTAGCCAACAACAAGTAGAATATCTGCTGAGTCAGTTTCAACCAACCATGTTCACGTATTTACATAGGCTATGTAATATAAAAATATAATGTTATTGAACCAGCTTTTGGTTGACCTACCATTACCTAATTAATACTATAATTAACGATTACGGTTACGATGATGTTAGTTATACTATGTTAGTACAAACGTACAGTGATTGACTTTCAAGATTACAGGTTATCTTTACGCACAGTAACTCTACACACTTCGAAATCAGTCCATTGAACACCATGTGACCTGCTCTGGCAAAGTGAAACATAAGTCGAAAATTAAAAATGTTCAGATTTTATTCTATCTAGTAGAAAATGTAATATCCTTTACTATGATACCAAACTTAATATTTAAAATAAAGAGGATCTTGAGATATCGTACGTTATGTCGAAGCATGTATAAAGAAATATACAAATAACAGTTTTGAGAAAATCATGATTGCATGTTAGTGTTATTTAAAAAAAAACACAAATTAATGTTTGTTAATCTAATAGTGTCTACTTTTTAAGTATCACACATTCACAAAATATGATACAATGAAGTTATTTTTTGTAGGATGTTGATTACTGTGACAATGTATACAAAAATATTTCCACATGCTATGTTAAGTACATACTTATGTTTCTTTTAAGTACTTAATTAAAATGGTATAAAAATGGGTAAATTAATATTTTTACACTAAACAACGGTATTATTCTTAAAAAATTAACTTAAATGTAAAATTAAATTAAGTTATACAGTACAACATTACCTACCATTTCTTCTACTGGATTTAAGTACGTTCTTAAAAGTATACTTAAATCTTACTGGCATCTCAGTTTTGTCTCTTAATGTTCCTTTAAATTTTGTTCAAATTTCTTTACGCCCTCATCCCTCATGTACTACCGTTCTCCTGACTGTCCTTTGCGCAGTCTTCTCAGTTATTGGCATTTATGTTGCATTGCTTTAGATTATTATATGTTCTTTGTAGGTTTTCTCTGCCTGCCCTCTCGTTCTATACCGACTTTAGAATGAGCTAGGTGTCAGCGGGAAACATACATGGGATGCCAAGACTCTCGTATTTTGACTCGTCTCCCGGCCAAACATGTGCTTTAGGTTTTACACATTTCTCCCGGATTACAAAGATAACTTAATTTTGATGTACAGTACAGGGTATTATGTGTTATTTCTGCATTAAAATACAATAAAAATGCTTACACACAAGCTTATACACACAAACAAATTTACGATATTTAAACCATTGTACAGAGTACAACAATGTGTGGTCTTTTTTTTTTCTTAACGGAAAGGTAGGGATTTCCCACATAGACGCCACGCGATATCACTTACGGTGACATCATACACTGGCCTCTTACCTCTCAATAATAGATAGCGCGCGATTGACCTAAAAAAATACCACCATCCTCCTTTTTAACGTACATGCACGATTATCCTTTGCAGAACAAACAATTAGGTGTTTCGTCGGAGCCTCGTCTGAGTTGGCCTTTACTGATACGCTAAGAAATGATTATAGTACAAGACTTTTTTAGAGTGAATTGAATAAAACGCAAGACTTAAAACACTTAATACAGTATAACTATCAGCATTTATTTTAGCAATATGGTGCAATAGCATCCAGTCATTTTGTCAAATAATTTTACCGTTTTTGTTATTAAAAGTACAGTACTAAGCAAAACGTTTATACAGTAGGCCTACTTACAGTATTTAAGAATGTTATATGCATAATTATAAAACAGTATATTAAAAAGTTGTTCATAGAGCAAGGACAAAATTAAGAAATTAAAACAGTATCTGGGTTAAAAGTTGAATTTCAGTTGTTTTAGCTTAATGCCTATAGTCTAGACTATGAAACTACACTGACACAAAACAAAGATGTGCCTAATATGGTAGTGATGTCATATTATCGTGTCCTTTGGCCACATCACATTTTTTGACGCATACAATTTGATAGTGTAGACAGAGCATAATATTCCATAAAATATTGGACTTTGATTAAAACCTATTTTATTTTCATTTTTTAACAAATCAAGCATTAGATAGAAGCAAAACACAATCAACTTGTTATTAAATCTACAACTTAATATATGCAGACTACAATGAAAGGGCATGCAGTCTAACCCTCTTGTGTTTGCAATAACCAGTGATGTAACCATGACACCAGACTTTATTAAAATCGGAACAATTCATCTAAAGAACTACTTCTACAGTTACAGTACTTGTAATTGATGGCAGTATACTGTATTAAAAAAAGTAGTAGAAATTGTCAGGTGGTTCATTATTTATTTCATCTTTTTCTGAGCTGTTCCAATATTACACTGATTTACCTAGAATTTAAAAAAAAGTTTTATTAAGTTAAAAAAGTTTTGGCAGTCCTTTATACAGTAAATTACATTATACACTACACTTTTCAATTGATGGCATCTAATTGGTTAATAGCAATGGAATAGTTCTTGTCATGCTCTCTAAAGCTTTTTTCCCATTAACACGAAATGCAAGTGATGTATTATTAGAACTGTCGCTGGTTATTGTTCAACTCGCTTGCATTGTATCTATGTCTTTGTGTTGCGTCCTACTGGGAACCAAGCTTAACTGCATTCCTAGGAGAATGATTGTCCTGCGCATGTATGTGCTTCCCCTAAATTTAATTGGTAGATGCACATTGATGTATAGTATGCCTGCAATGGCTTGTGTTTAAACTTGCAGACAAAGTCCTTGATTAAGTGCTTGCTTGCCTACCTTAACAAAGGGCTGACTGTGAAAACTGTGACAAAATAAAGCCCTTAGTCTCACTATATCCCATAACTTTATCTGGGAATACGGTATAGTCTCCAGATCCTCTTGGGATATATTTTGAACCATGCCCCTCAACCCAGTAAATATTTGTAAACTATATACTAAGTCTATAACCTACATCTTTACATCACAAGACTATTAAAGACCAACCTTTGTTGCGAACCTCAATGAGCACAGTGACTCGGAAATGTTTTCTTCTTTTGGTGATATGTTAACAAACATCAAACTATTATTAAGAAAATAGAAATGCATGCTTATACAAAAATTGATTTGTAAATTAAGAATTTCAACTTGCAGAACTACTGCACATTGTTTAATGAATTCATTTCATCAACTTAATACGATTTTAAAAACCTGCTGGTTTATATTTATTTTATAAATACTAATCCAATTAAAAACTCAATAATAACCCTAAATAATGTCTTACGTTTTTGAATTTCCACCAAGCGAGCTTTGTAAAAGGTATGTCAGCTTACTATTACGATAGGGGATATGAGACCCTTTATTACCAAGGGACATGATGACATTTCCAAGATTACTCAAACTTTTGTTGATATTTTTGGTTTCTCGTAATCGATCCCCACTCGATCCAGAACTAGTAAGACGCTCACTACCAGCAAGATCTATCAGGTTCAGAGTTCCTATTTCAGACAATGTTCAAATAAAGTAAAAGGCATTAGGAATTATAAAGTATTTTCATTTTTGTGGATATAGTACAAGGAAGCAGTTGACTGTGGATATAGTACAAGGAAGCAGTTGACTGTGGATATAGTACAAGGAAGCAGTTGACTGTGGATATAGTACAAGGAAGCAGTTGACTATGGATATAGTACAAGGAAGCAGTTGACTATGGATATAGTACAAGGTAGCAGTTGACTATGGATATAGTACAAGGAAGCAGTTGACTGTGGATATAGTACAAGGAAGCAGTTGACTATGGATATAGTACAAGGAAGCAGTTGACTATGGATATAGTACAAGGTAGCAGTTGACTATGGATATAGTACAAGGAAGCAGTTGACTGTGGATATAGTACAAGGAAGCAGTTGACTGTGGATATAGTACAAGGAAGCAGTTGACTATGGATATAGTACAAGGAAGCAGTTGACTGTGGATATAGTACAAGGAAGCAGTTGACTGTGGATATAGTACAAGGAAGCAGTTGACTATGGATATAGTACAAGGAAGCAGTTGACTGTGGATATAGTACAAGGTAGCAGTTGACTATGGATATAGTACAAGGTAGCAGTTGACTATGGATATAGTACAAGGAAGCAGTTGACTGTGGATATAGTACAAGGAAGCAGTTGACTGTGGATATAGTAAAAGGAAGCAGTTGACTATGGATATAGTAAAAGGAAGCAGTTGACTATGGATATAGTACAAGGAAGCAGTTGACTATGGATATTATAGTACAAGGAAGCAGTTGACTATGGATATAGTACAAGGTAGCAGTTGACTGTGGATATAGTACAAGGAAGCAGTTGACTGTGGATATAGTACAAGGAAGCAGTTCACTATGGATATAGTACAAGGAAGCAGTTGACTATGGATATAGTACAAGGTAGCAGTTGACTGTGGATATAGTACAAGGAAGCAGTTGGCTGTGGATATAGTACAAGGAAGCAGTTGACTATGGATATAGTACAAGGAAGCAGTTGACTGTGGATATAGTACAAGGAAGCAGTTGGCTGTGGATATAGTACAAGGTAGCAGTTCACTATGGATATAGTACAAGGAAGCAGTTGACTGTGGATATAGTACAAGGAAGCAGTTGACTGTGGATATAGTACAAGGAAGCAGTTGACTATGGATATAGTACAAGGAAGCAGTTGACTGTGGATATAGTACAAGGAAGCAGTTGACTATGGATATAGTACAAGGAAGCAGTTGACTATGGATATAGTACAAGGTAGCAGTTGACTATGGATATAGTACAAGGAAGCAGTTGACTGTGGATATAGTACAAGGAAGCAGTTGACTGTGGATATAGTACAAGGAAGCAGTTGACTATGGATATAGTACAAGGAAGCAGTTGACTGTGGATATAGTACAAGGAAGCAGTTGACTGTGGATATAGTACAAGGAAGCAGTTGACTATGGATATAGTACAAGGAAGCAGTTGACTGTGGATATAGTACAAGGTAGCAGTTGACTATGGATATAGTACAAGGTAGCAGTTGACTATGGATATAGTACAAGGAAGCAGTTGACTGTGGATATAGTACAAGGAAGCAGTTGACTGTGGATATAGTAAAAGGAAGCAGTTGACTATGGATATAGTAAAAGGAAGCAGTTGACTATGGATATAGTACAAGGAAGCAGTTGACTATGGATATTATAGTACAAGGAAGCAGTTGACTATGGATATAGTACAAGGTAGCAGTTGACTGTGGATATAGTACAAGGAAGCAGTTGACTGTGGATATAGTACAAGGAAGCAGTTCACTATGGATATAGTACAAGGAAGCAGTTGACTATGGATATAGTACAAGGTAGCAGTTGACTGTGGATATAGTACAAGGAAGCAGTTGGCTGTGGATATAGTACAAGGAAGCAGTTGACTATGGATATAGTACAAGGAAGCAGTTGACTGTGGATATAGTACAAGGAAGCAGTTGGCTGTGGATATAGTACAAGGTAGCAGTTCACTATGGATATAGTACAAGGAAGCAGTTGACTGTGGATATAGTACAAGGAAGCAGTTGACTGTGGATATAGTACAAGGAAGCAGTTGACTATGGATATAGTACAAGGAAGCAGTTGACTGTGGATATAGTACAAGGAAGCAGTTGACTGTGGATATAGTACAAGGAAGCAGTTGACTATGGATATAGTACAAGGAAGCAGTTGACTGTGGATATAGTACAAGGTAGCAGTTGACTATGGATATAGTACAAGGTAGCAGTTGACTATGGATATAGTACAAGGAAGCAGTTGACTGTGGATATAGTACAAGGAAGCAGTTGACTGTGGATATAGTAAAAGGAAGCAGTTGACTATGGATATAGTACAAGGAAGCAGTTGACTATGGATATTATAGTACAAGGAAGCAGTTGACTATGGATATAGTACAAGGTAGCAGTTGACTGTGGATATAGTACAAGGAAGCAGTTGACTGTGGATATAGTACAAGGAAGCAGTTCACTATGGATATAGTACAAGGAAGCAGTTGACTATGGATATAGTACAAGGTAGCAGTTGACTGTGGATATAGTACAAGGAAGCAGTTGGCTGTGGATATAGTACAAGGAAGCAGTTGACTATGGATATAGTACAAGGTAGCAGTTGACTATGGATATAGTACAAGGAAGCAGTTGACTATGGATATAGTACAAGGAAGCAGTTGACTGCGGATATAGTACAAGGAAGCAGTTGACTGCGGATATAGTACAAGGAAGCAGTTGACTATGGATATAGTACAAGGAAGCAGTTGACTATGGATATAGTACAAGGAAGCAGTTGACTATGGATATAGTACAAGGAAGCAGTTGACTATGGATATAGTACAAGGAAGCAGTTGACTATGGATATAGTACAAGGAAGCAGTTGACTATGGATATAGTACAAGGAAGCAGTTGACTATGGATATAGTACAAGGAAGCAGTTGACTATGGATATAGTACAAGGAAGCAGTTGACTATGGATATAGAACAAGGTAGCAGTTGCTACGCTCGCGCTAACCGCTCGCCAATTCGCCAATGGCGACTGGAGTCTCCATTTGGCGAAAATAAATATTGCCTCGTTCGCCAAATTGGCGAAAATACATTTCCCAAGCCTAGGCCTAGCCTGATCGGCGTGACTTCTTATGGGAGCGAGAATTTGCCACACTTCGGTACTTTCTGACAACATGTCACGGTCACTGACTCGGGTATACTTTTTACCGCCACAGCATTTTATGAAACGACATGACGATCGCCGCGTTCATTTTTTAGTTCTGTGTACACATGCGCAGTGCGATGACGTTTTAATGACACACAGCTAATGTGATTGGTTCGTGGCCGGCCGTCGACGTGATGATAGCGAATAAAAGGGGAAGTCCCTATTCTTCGACGTAGAAAAACTTCGAGAAGAAAACAAAAACATGTGGACGAATACTTCCGTAAACGTATAATCGGTTATGTTTTGTTGTTGGTGTATTTGAATCATTAGAAATAGAGAAAGTAGGCCTAGTACATATATTTCAGGACCGAATAAACAATGAAAAGAAATATTAATTTATGTCCTTGATTGTTCAGGTACAGTACAGAAAGAAAGTACTGCAAGTTGTAAATTGCTAAAAAATAAAATAATATTTTTTAATCGTAATCTTTTCCTTCGTGCGTGTTTACCTACTCAACAGCGAATATAAATATAAATTTCCCACCATGTAAATGTAGAGACACGATCCAACACAGGTGAACCTCAACGAACAGGCCAACTAATAAACATAATATTGCGAACGTCCAGTCCATCCAGAAACGATGCCGAAAAAAAGATCATGGCAATTCATTCTAAATATAGTATCAGAACGTTCAATCGGTCGCTCAAAAAGACTGCCGACAAAAGACCGCAATTACAGACCTAGTTTTTTTTGGTCACATGGCATGAAACGCGATACTCTGCTTTACAGCAATCTTTCACGTGTTTTATTAACTCAGTACAAGAGGGTGGCTGCCGGTCTAACGACGATTAATAAGATCGTGTACCTGGATTTTGTGTCACATGACATGAAACATAATACTCTCTTTACCCAAAACTGCTCACATGTACATGTTTTTCCCCCTCCAAATTCTGATCGGGCCTTTTTCTTTACGCATGTCGTAGGCCTAATCATTTTAAAAGGCCTAAGCCCTATGTTTGTATCTTAATATGGAATATATTATTTTGCATATATTTTGTTGGTGTCCTAGCCTAGGCCTAGGTGTCGTCGTTTTTATAATTTGTAGGTATTCCGAGGTAGGATTTATTAAAGAATTTATAGTATAGGCCGCCGAAACAGGCTAGCCTCGACTCTCTCTACTTGAGCCGAGGTCCACCAGTCCGATGTCGTTTCGTCAGCGGATTTCCGTCAAAAATTATTTGAATGTAAAAGAAATAAAATAACAAACAAATACATGCATTATTTATTTAATAAACATTTTTGCGAATTGTTATGGTTTTTTAAATTTGGCTAAAGGATTTTCAATTTGGCTAATGTTTTTAAAAACCTTTCCTTAGCGCGAGCGTAGAGTTGACTGTGGATATAGTACAAGGTAGCAGTTGACTATGGATATAGTACAAGGTAGCAGTTGACTGTGGATATAGTACTGTACAAGGTAGCAGTTGACTGTGGATATAGTACAAGGAAGCAGTTGACTGTGGATATAGTACAAGGTAGCAGTTGACTGTGGATATAGTACAAGGAAGCAGTTGACTGTACAATACAAATAGAAATAAATTATTCTGTCTAACCTTCACATACTTGTGATGTCAGTTCATTTGAACCATTCAGCTTTAGACGAAACACGCTATGTGATCGAGATGATCTTTCATTACAATCTGTTGCAGCAACAGAACGATTACAAGATGCTTTTTCAAGTAATTTCTTCACCTATTACAATTACAAGGTGTAAATATCATGATACTGTAGGTATTTAGTAATACTGTAAAAGTGATAATGGCCAAGAACGTTCCAATAACTAGCCAGTCAATTTTCATAAGCTTTACAATGGTGTTTATTTCGTAAAAATTGAGTAAATATTTAAAAAGTTATTAAATTTTATAAACTTACAAATCATTCAATTAGTTTACGAGAAAATCGCGTTTGAAGTTTGAAATTAAATTCTTTTTGATAAATGCTGAAAACTCACCCCGTAGCAACACAATATTTTGGTCTAAAGTAATCTGCCAGGGTAGTCGGTTTGGACGTATTTTGGCTGATTACGTGAATTTCTAAATGCCGACAAAGAGAGAATTTTGCCAGATCGGGTCACATATAATTAACCCCTATTAATGCATTTTTCTATGATTACTTGTAAGTTTTAATAAAACAATAATTTTTTTAATTCAATATCAAGAGGGAAACCCATATTCCATAAGAATTTCTTATAGAAAAAATAGTTGAATCATTGAACTCCAAATTAGCTGTAATGAAATTAATATTCAAATTAGATTTTTTTTTTACTCCCAACCGTAGACCAACCAATTGTGCGCGACGTTTTCATTATTGTAGCTTTACCTCTCTACTTTAACTAAAATAAAAATCTATAGTTTTAAACACATTACAGCTATCCAAATTATTCTGGTAGTAGTGTTTGCCTATTTAAAAAAGAAATTAAAAAAATGTACCTCGTTTTGAGATGTAACATCTACCAAAGTAAGATTGGTAACTTGAGAATCAGTTTTAATTTCATGCTTTAGTTTGTCTTCTCCAGACACCAACAAATCACGGATCATTTCATTGTAAATTTCCAAAAAGGATGCCTGCATTGTGTACTATGAACAAATGTAAAAGCATTGAAAATGTTAGTGTACAAAACAGGAAGTGAACAAATCATTGCCAAAAACTAACCTTAACTTACTCAATTCACTTTGCTAGCAACTAATTATTTGAAAAACTCTCAACAATGTTAGATGGACACTAAAAGATTTAACTGAACAACATACCTTTCTCAATTAAATATCACTTGAATGGAGCTCACCAGGATTTTAGTTTTAGAGTTTTTAACCTTGTACATTTAATTTGATTAACATAGTCTGCTAAATAAATTTATACTACACTTTGCAAACAACTAATCTAGAATTGTTTATTTTTACTAGAGCTTAAAAGTCATCCTTACTGTCCAACCATTAGCCTCTAATTCATCCACACATTTAAATATCTGTGCTACTGCTCTAGGAATCATTCCCATAGTTTCTTCATTGGGATTATTTGGACCTTCCATTGTATAAGTCTTTCCACTTCCGGTCTGACCATAAGCAAATATACATACATTGTACCCATCAAGGGCACTCTGTACCATTTGCGAAATTTCCTCAAAAACTTCAACTTGACTGGAATCTGGACTGAAAACTCTATCAAAGTCAAATGAATACTTGCTTCCACTTGATTTTCGATGCCCTACACAACTCTGAAAGAAAAAGCATTTGTTGTTTTTTAGTTTGAAAGTATATTTTTCTGAATATGCCATTTTTATGCCAGATTGTATTGTTTAATTCTCGCCTTTTTTAAAGCGAAATCATTATTTTTGTAAATTATTTTTGAGAAAGTTAAACTAGCATGGCCTATTCAATGTGTGATTTTATTAGATACTAGTGAAGATCCAATTTAAATTACAGTAGAACACCCTTCTTTGGGACACTTCTGTTAATGGAACAGGGACACTTTGGAGCGCACCAAATGATTGATTTAATGGAACAGGGACACTTTGGAGCGCACCAAATGATTGATTTAACCCACATTAAAGCTTGGTTTCAACTAGAACGGAACGCAAGGACATAAATTGACTAATTACAAGCAATGGATTATTCAAAAATGTTATTGGTCAACTCGCTTGTGTTGCTTGGTTAAGTATAAACTACTTAAATATTTATAAATCTTTTGATCAGTATATTATATATTTTAAAGTTAATGTGTGTTTTCAATTTATATGTGATTTATGTATGTGGTTTGGAGTATTGGAGAGCCACTTTGATAGTGCTTGCACTGTTGGCAATCCTCAGGGTACTCCATCCACGCTTGTTTGTATAATGTTGGTTCTTTCTGTTTGTATACCTGGAATACAAATAAATAAATCTGACCTCGTCAACTTTATCCATCTCAAGGACATTGCAATCAATTCCTGTAAAGTGTAGATGGTTTATCTCTCCACAGGTTTCCTTTTCTTCATGTAACAGAGGACGTACTCTACAAAACACACGTATGTTTCCCTGTTGCAATGTAAAATTAAAGAGAAAAATAACAAAAAAACAGTTAATAGTTGCATAACTTCAAATATCATACACATAACTGGTGGTTCCACTACTTCTACTTGTTCTCTAAACATGAAAGGGCTGCAAATTAACTTGTTAGATGAAACATTATTTTAGAAAGCTTCATACCACACATTTTATACATACTTTGAGTTCCTGGACAGTATTATGTAACTTCCTTCTTACTGATTCCGCCTCTTGTAAGTTAGACTCATTCACTTTTATGGTATCTAAGTGAGTTGCAATTTTAGCATGAAGACTAGCAATTATCTCCTCTTGGTGGGTACAAGTCTGCTGCGACTTTTCAAGTAAGCCCTTAATAGATGCCACTTCTGCTTCCATGCCTACTTGATCAGATTTCATTTGTGCAATGTTACACTTGAGACCAATACACTCCTTATGCAATACCTCTATTTCTCCCTCCAGTGATTTCTTTTTAAGCTCTAGTGATGAATTCCGTGCCTCTAAGTCTTCTGTTTCACATTGGTGCCTCCTCTTCATAGTGGCAACCTCGTATTCAAAATCTCTGCAATAGAAAATAATTTATGTGCATCATTGTACAGTCAACTCTTCTAACACAATTGGGATATCTGGGTTTCTGTAAATGTTGTCATTTCAAATCAAATCAGTCTTTTATTCCATTCTTCACATATAAAAAAATACAATAGCATTACGTCATTATCAAAAAGATGCGACATTATCAGAGTGATCAATTGGTGATCCCAAAGTTGAAAAAAGCAAACCCAAAATATTTTATTGCATAATTGAAACAATTGTGCACCAAAAATGTTCAATTTAACATGTTGTCAAGTCTAAGGTGCCGCAACCTATAGTCATAAAATAAGCACAGGTTTGTAAAACCTCCTTGACCATATAGTTCTGGTTGTAGAACAAGTCTCAAAGCTTGTGTGTACATTTAAGAACCAAGAGCATTATCGTAATCTGAGCAATATTAGTGCTGTAACAGACAAATGAGTGCCATTTGATTTACAGTTTTCTGTAACTTTGGGACTGTTGTCACTGTAGAAGTGCTTAATAAATATGAAATCACCCAATATATAATTATAAATAATACAACCAATAGTGCAGAAACCATTGTATACCTTATATTCCTTTGCAGTTGACTTATTGTCTGACAATTTTCAGATAAGATTTGATCTTTTTGTGCTACACTTTTCTGTAGACACACATTCTTCATGTCAAGTCGTTCAGTTTGTTGATTATTCTCATTTAGATTCCTTTGAAGGCTATGATTAGTCATTTCTCTCATCTCCATTAATTTTTCCATATCTGATAATCGTCCTTTCAAATCCCAAGCTGGTCTTTTTTTAGGAGCTGTAACCGATTCTAAAATAGATAGATATAGCAGATAAAATACCACTGAACGTGAAAAATTTATGTAAAAATATTGACTATTTACTGTATTCTTTATGTTAGGCTACTGAACCGAATTCATTTAAAATTGGAAAGTGCACATTTTGTCAATTCACAAAAAAAAACCTTAATCATTTTGTTAAAAAAGCGTTATTAATTATTCTTATATTCGAAACTTCGAAAATTTAATTTTACAAACTGTTGTTGATATTAACGGTTAAAAAAATAATTGAGAATGAGTCAAAACATTAATCCTCTTTTTTAGGGTTATTTTTCTTTTAATAAAAAAAAATATAGTTATTTATTTTTTTTAATTAAAAGAAATCTAGTTATTTATTTGTTTAATTAAATTGAATCTGCTGAGTATAACGAATGGTAAAAGGTACTTTTTGTAACTGCCACAGGTCGGTTTCCGGTTTTGCTTATTTTTGTACTAGCTGCACAACCTACAAAAAAAAACAGAAGGCATTTAATTAGATTTAAATTTTTAATAATAAATTTTTAATTTTATTTTCACACCAAACACAAAGTTACAGATAAGAAGTCAATATATTTGATCCACAGTATGGTCACCAAGAAAAAAAATGACAGTGCAAACCATTATTACCTCAGCCAGAATGGCGAGAAGTTATGAGGTCAATCAGTTCTGGGTGTTTTGCAAAGATTACTTAAAAAGTTTTCATAAGATGTTAAAGGATGGTTTCATAGCTAGGCAGAGGTTTGTGCTCTCTTAGCTCCCTTCTAGTTTAAGTTAGTATGCTTATTTCAGGAGGCTGCCCTAACTTTTACAGAAAATTTCATAATTACAACATACATATTTAAAGATGTATTGTCCCTTTGACTAATTCCAAAAAAATAAAAAATAATAGATTTCGAAAAAAGGTGGGTCATTTTGAAGTATCATAATAGTTATTAACTATCACCAAAAATTTTTCGAAAAAAAAAAAATTTAACTGAAATACAGACGTTTTTTTGGTAAAAAAATAACTTTGACTTCCAGTCAAAGTTTTCAATCAAAACATATCCCATAATGAAACGCGCTTGTTTGGCTACTCTGTATGCATAATCATAAAACTTCCTCATGATCTGTGTGAAAATACCTTCTTAACCGTGACGAGTTGTAAACAATCCTAATTTAGCATATGCATAATGCGTACTCATGGTTTGAAATCTTTGTTTACTTTCGCTCGTGACGATTTTCCAGATGAAATGTAATCAAACTAATTTACCTGTTAATTATGTAAACTTGTTGTTTTTGGCTCAAATTTTCGACTTAAAGTGAATAACTTTAATATTACTTTGATATGGCCACTTTAAATTTAGAATATTTTGACCTTCATTTTTTTGTGTTTCAAGGGACAATACATCTTTAAGCTATAGTAACATAATTACTGTATACAAAATAGTACTGATTTTATGAAAACATGTACCTGTTCTTTTCGTTGATTGTTTCTTAGCAACAATTTTTGGTTTCCTCAACTCAACAGACTTCTTGGGGAAGCATTTTTTAACCTCTGGTGCATTTACTTTTGTCTTTTTTGCAGCATTACTTTGTGAATTTTCAGGTAACTGGCGTTTAAATTGAGGCTTTGGAAGCTTAGACATGATTGGCAGTTTACTGGTTGGACAAACTTTTGCTACAGGAGCACTTGAACCATGAATGCCTGTAGTTGGTTGAGGCTTAAAAAGACATGATTGATTGTGAAAATGTTGTCATAATTATGGATACAATTATACTGTAAAATACTGTTAGTGTTATCAATGAATCGTTTCATACAAACTTACAGTATGCTTGGTTCCCACTAGAGTTGACCGATGGCAAGCGACAGACAGTTTGAATAATCCATGTCCTTGTGTCGTGTCTCTAGTGGAAACCAAGCATAATGACATAACAATATCATAGCAAAAAGCTTACACGACCAATTGATGACATTTTGGGATTTCCAACCTTATCTTGTTCTGAAAAATAGAATAGTAGACTTGCATTACAATCTATTTATTGTGTACAAAGAGTGATTAAGATGTGAACATTCATAAACAAGGGTTGGTACACTCCTTGAAAAAGAAAACGATGTTGCATACCCAGAAATCGTTCGTCGTACATACAGTATGGTGCTAAAATGTCTGATTTTTTTAAATAAAATTTAAAGGGAATTACCCAGAAACAATTTGAAAAAAATATATGTTTTCATGCAATACTATCAAATAATAAATTAATAAATTATAAAGGGGAAATACAGTAAATTAGGACCTACAGTATACCCCTACCTCTCCTGTGAAAGTATTGAAGAATGTTATTAGTGCTGGTGGGATTTGTAGTGCCGGGCAGGGCCACCCAGCATGGGCACAACCCTGCCATAAACAAAGGACCACAATGAACACCTAGATGTAAGTTAACAATGATGATCAAAGCCCAACAATACAAAATAAATAAATACAGTACTTAACAGCTTCATTAATTAAGCCAATTATTACTAAGCCATCTATCTATAAATTAATAGTATTTTTTTTGTTACGGATGGGACATATTTGAGAATATAATACAGTCTTAGAAATAAAAAAGAATAAGATTCAAAGTAGAATAAAATGTATACATATATGGCCAACGTTAATTATGAAAATCAAAAAGACTTAAAAAAAATTGTTTATTATGAAAATTGTATGCATCACAGACAGGACGGCAAATGGACATGACTTTTAAGAAGGTTTACATATTGTAATACAGTATTTCTCATTTAAAAGAGATTTTAAAATTTGTTTTGTATTATTTAATTATGTTGCCAAATTGTTGTTTTAGATGACTGTTTTGTGATAAATAAACAACAGGTTATCAGCCTACAGCACAAAAACACTTCTTAATTCTTAAAATAGTGCCATCCCATCCATAACAAAAATGTTCCATCTGTAACATTCAATAAATTTTGATAGTAATCGCTTTTTTAAATAAAAAATACAAGTTTTAAACATTTTTTTAAAATCTGTTGCAATTTATGAAATAAAAAGGATTTAAATGATGTCCTGTCCTGGCAGCGATTTCTTTTTTCGTACATAAGTTGGGGACCCCCTCATGAAACGTCACCAAATAAACATGAATAATTCATCAGTTAAATTTTCTTGTTCCGTGTGCACCCAAGCGTATTGCGATACGATTCTAGGCCTATCTCCGCTGTTGTTGCGGCGTGCGATTTCATAGAAGAATAGCTGCGTTTTGTGTGGATTGTCGAAATAATCAGCCTTTGGTTTATGGTGTTTTTAATATAATTTATTACTAAGAATTACGTATTAAAAATTATAGTTTCTATTAATACTATTAGGCCTAATTATTAGTCTCTAAACGAAAACCCATGTCTATTCTAGTAGTAGCTGTGTGTGTGACGTGTGTGTTAGGTATATGCCACAATCCGAGTAATAAGTCAGCAAAATTAAACAATAAACATTACATAAAAATACATTTTTTATTCTCGTGGGTCTAATCTTCCCATCTCATGTGTTCATATACGCGCATTTTTAAAGTTCCTTTGAGTAGATGCAAATTGTTTGATAATAAAATAGCAGAATCAAAAAAATACAGTACACAAATTATACACATTCCTTATTCTTGTGGGTCTGAGCTTTCTTTGGGCTATGTCCAATGAATTACTACTTAGTGTAATGTCTTGCCGATTAGCCTCGACTCGACACATTTTGCATAGTGGTGTGTGTGTGTGTGTGAAGAAGAGTGCGCGAAGGCAATCACATGAATTGACTTAGAATCCTAGGCCTGTAGAAAGTATCGTATCGCAGTTGTGTAATGATCACTTCTTGTTGCTATACGCTTGGGTGCACACGGAACAACAAATTTAACTGATGAATTATTCATGTTTATTTTGTGACGTTTCATGAGGGGTCCCCAACTCATGTACGAAAAAAAAAATCGCGTCCTGGCAAGTTGAGTTACAGCTGTATGTATGGTCAAACCAATAAATATAAGCTAAATCATGTACTATCGAATCTTTATATTTCTATAATAATTAAGTTTGCCTGCCAATAACTCAATGTATATTTCGTTTAAAAGAACGTATCACATTCAACCTGTAAAAAAAGAGAATAAATTACATAATAATGTAGATTGTTATTTACGTCCGAGAAAAAGAAAACCTGTCGAAACAATGACAATCAAAGCGCACACGGCGTTCCATACAAATTACCGTTATTGAACTAGCGGCCGCTTCGACCGTAATCCGTTCTCCCCCCTCCCTGAGCTGGCATTTTTCGGTAAAATAATTACATAAAATCACGTTTTTAAGTGAAAAATGTTTTGTATTAACATTTTAAAATTCAATAAAATATATTAAAAAATTAGTAAAAATAAAAAATAATATTTAGGCCTATTTAACCTCATTCGAAGAATGTCAATATTTTAATAGGCCTCTAGGCAGGATATGACCGGTCGGTGATTTTTATGAAACGCCCAGTGCATGCGTCTTTTAAGACATTTCGCGTAGTGATGTCCTAGTACATAAGTTCATGGTCTTGGTTTTTTGCTAGGCTCGCACTGGCCGATTGCCAAGTTGCCATGGGCAAAAACGTTTCTAGATTGGCGAAAAATCAAACGGCTACTTTAGCCATTTTGGCGATGACATATGATAAAATAGATAATTCAATAATCATTTTGGCGAAAGCATAAAGTCCAACTAAAAGGTCCATTTGTCGATCTCCAAGCATTTATTTTGTTCGTTATCACGTTGTTTACTTCAAGCTCCATTTTTCGTCAACTTGTTTCGGTGTACCAGGCGTCTCTTTGTTATTTCGAAAGATGGAGATAGCAGAGGTAGACTGCACAGAGAGACAGACGTTACACGACACATGGATGATGAAGTCTACCCAAACTATCACGTGTTGTGCGCTGCACAAACGATCGACTACGTAGCCGACGGTCGGCTAATTACCGGGATTGTCTATTTTTCGATAGGGGTGTACTTTTCAGACTAAAAAGAAACATTACTGTATAGTATCTTCGATGAATGACGTCTTAATCTTATCGAAATGAAAAATGTATGCGTTATGCATTTTAGAGTCTTCCAATTTAATGTAGTTTCATATTTTACCCTTAATAAACTTCCCTCGTGCGTCAGTGTAAACAAAACAACATGCGGGAAATGGTAGAGTCTAACGGGATTTAGCTAAACACACATGTGCATCTGAGCGGGGCCGGCCGCCGACTTCTGTGTTGTTGTTGTGTAAATAAATAATAATCGGGATAAATTTCTCGCCCTGACATAAACGCTTCGGCGCAGCCTTGAGGGATGGAAAGACGTGTACTCTGTGCTTTGGCCTATATTATCTTACGTTTAACAACGATACGAGTGTTCGTTTGCTAGGAATTTTCCTTAATATTTTTAGCATACGATATACCGTTGCGTTGTTGTACATAATTTTGTAGGCCTGGGCCGGCGGTTCTGCACTTTCGCACCTCTTGAGCATACCCAATTTAAAAACATTAACCCGCTGATCGGCGGTGATTCTGAGTGATTCTAGGACACGATTTTCGCCTGGTACGCCATGGAAGCCGTCACACGCAAACATGACCAGCCAAGCGTAAAAAACAAAAGTAACAGCGTTCAGTTTTAGGGGATTTCAGAAAACTGTAAAATGTTTCTTATTAAATTGATAACTGTATGAATGCTGAATGATTAAAAACAATTTGAACAATTGTTTTGATCATGTAAAAAAAATACAAAAAAAATATTTTTTTTAATCATACAGTGATTTAGGCATGGTTCTTTTTCTCAATGCCTTACAAAAATGTTCAGGGAACAGTGTTGACATAGATAAATTGACTAAAATGTTTTTACCACTATATTTCAAAAATTTTAAATTTTGGCTATAAACCGATTCATTTGGCTAAATAAAAAAATTTGACTTTAGCCATTTTGACTATAGATAAACTGATTTGACTAAAAAAATATTTTGACTTTCGCCAAATGGCTAAACAAAATGAATAGTTAGTGCTACCCCAGTTTTGTGTCATGAAAATAAATAATATATAATTACATATTACAATTAACAACACAGCCAAGGAAAGTAGTAATTGGTTATCCGCACTTGGCGGATAACCTCTTGTTATTGTCAGGATCTTTTTTTTTTTTTTTTTTTTGTGATTGTAAATATCTTTTTCATCTTCTTTGTTATTATTATTATATTAGTTATCCGCTTAGTAGCGGATAACTCCTTGTAATCGTCCTGTTTCATCATATTTTTTTTTTTTTTCTGTATTATACTTCTTTCCTTCTGTCATTTTTGTGCGTCGCGTTTCTCTAAAACTTGTAAACAGAACATATCGTAACTTTGTCAACATATCGACATTTACGTGAACTTGTGCACCTCCTATTTTTGAATGACGTCAGAGTTGCGCAACGTGACTTACGCGCGATTTTATGAATTTCAATGATTGATCATAGACTAAAAACGAAACATAATTTTGTTTTGACACTTTGTGAAAATTTAAGTCACATCAAGCGCAAACTTTCTATGGATTAAAAATAGCATGTTTCACAAAAAGTTACGCGCGCACGCGCGTTTAAAATTTTAGAGTGCGAAAAATCAACTTCTAATCAACTTTCTATGCGTTTCATGTCATTTTGAGCATGTCAAAAATTCCCACGCGCGTGAAACTTTTTACGCACGCGGTACACACGTAGCGTTAAAAACATATTTTTTTCGCGTGATTTATGTTTTTTCAGCCTTTTATAGTAATGTTACCAACTTTTAAACAATTTTGACTTAAAATTACGTCATACGAGCACGTCGAATTAAATAATTTGCACGCGTTTCTGGTGAAAAAGTTCAAAAATTCGTCAAAATTATGCCTATTTTTAAACAGTCATAGATTCTAAACTACATGGAGAACTTTTTTTAAATTACATATTCTGGAAGTTGATGAGTTGTAGATATTGAATCATGCATTAATATGGCTAACCGGACATTGTGACGTCATCGTATGGCCACGCGAATATAAAATATAGGATTTTTGTCTCTTTCGTCATAGCTCATCACATTTAATAGAGCGCATCTCCACTTATTCGTTGTCCATTTTCACCCCGATTTTAATATATTCTAGGTCAATCAACTATCTTTTGCATGAATTAAAAATTTTTTAATTTTTTTAACGTCATCATGCCTAAAAATTTAAATTACATTGGTCATTAATTTCATCTTTACAGTAAATTTTAATCTGTTATAGCTCGTAAGAATAAAATGTGATAATCACGATTAAAACGTTTTCAGGAAGCTATTGTATAGTAGATACAAAATCATGTGAAAATTTTGCCAATCGAATGTTGTGACGTCATCATATGGCCAGTTAAATACAAAAAGTCGTATTTTCATCTTTTGCGTTATATTTCATTACATTTAAAAGATAGATTCTGAAATTTCTACTTTTGCATTTCATTTTGAAACCGTCAAGATGTTAAAAATTACAATAAAATACGGGTCCCGTAATTTCACCTATTTTACACTGTTTGTGATATGTTTACAGATTGTACTGTGTTACTATGTATATGACACAAAATAACAGAATTCAGAAATAACAACATATCATATTCTTCAGTTCAGGTCATAATGCCTTAATATTTTTCTGTGTGCAATATTCTAACGTATGACGTGCACGTGGCGTTTGTCGAGCGGATAACTAACTCGTCAAAGTGACGAGTTTCATGTCTAGTTCTTCTTTCTTTCCCGGATTTTTGTGACCAGCATATCTCTATTACTTGTGAACATAACTTTGTATAACTTGGTAAAAAGATTGACATTGAAGTGTAGATGTGCAGCCAAGCTTTTGGACGATGTCATAGCCGTGTTGCGTAAGTTACGCGCAATTTTATGAATTTCTATTACTGATCATAACTATAGAACCAACAAATATTCTTTCATGAACCTTAGTGAAAATTTAAGTCATATCAAGGGCAAACTTTCTATGGATTAAAAATGGCATGTTTCACAAAAAGTTACGCGCGCACGCGCATTTAAAATTTCAAAATGCGCAAAATTAATTTCTAATCAACTTTCTAGGCTGATCATGACATTTTGAGCATGTCAAAAATTCCCACGCGCGCGAAAAAAATTACGCGCAAGGTGCGCACGGAGCATGAAAATCATGTGTTTTTATCTTGAATTGTAATTTTCCAGCCTTTCCTAGTCATTTTAAAAAAGATTGACATCATTTCAAATTAAAATGACGTCATACGAACACGTTGATTTAGACAATTTGCGTGCGTTTTAGTTGCAAAAGTGACAAAATATTGTCAAAATTATGCCTACTTTGAATCTATTATCAATTTTTTTAATTTAATATGTAAGCAGATATGTTGTAGATATGCATTCATGCAGAATCTTTACCCCTCGGATGTTATGACGTCATCGTATGGCCACACGTATGTAAAATATTGGATTTTTGACTGTTTCGCTATTGCTCGTTACATTAAATAGAGCGCATATCGCTTATACGCATTCCATTTCCTCATATATTTTAATACTGTCTAGGTCAATCAACTATCTTTCGCATGAGTTAAAAATATCTTAATTTTTATGACGTCATCATGTCTAAAAATGTAAAAAACGCAGTTCACCTTTTTTCATCTTTACAGTAAGTTTCAATCGGTTATAGCTCGTCAGAATAAAAAGTGATAATCATGATTAAAACGTTTTCTGAAAGCTATTGGATTGTAGATACAAATTCATGTAAATGTTTTGCCAATCATGTATGTTGTGACGTCATTATATGGGCAGTTGAATTCAAAAGGTCATATTTTCATCTCTTGCGTAAAAGTTCCTTGCGTTTAAACGAGAGCGCATCTCTCTTTTACGTGCCCAAAATTCCTCAAATTTGTATTAATGTAATTATTTAGATAATTATCTTAATATAAAATATCTTTATATGTCAATTTGATGACGTCATCGTGTTAATAATTGGATTTAAAAGATGGGTCTCGTAATTTCGTCTATGCTACACTGTATATTACATACAATGTATTCTGTAAATACTGTAATATGCTGTATGCTACAAAATAGGTACAATTCAACACTGTAAACATACTTAATTCATGTCATAGGATGGCATAACAATTGTCGAAGTTCATAGTTTAAAGTATGTGCATGTTGCGTTTGCGCGGATAACCCGAACTCGTCAAAGTGACGAGTTCAAATCTAGTTTTGCTATGTTATTCTTCTTTCTTTCCCAGAATTTTGTGTCACGTGTATCTCAAATTCTGATCAACATTACATCGTATAACTTTGTCAGAAGATTTACCTCTATCTGTAGAAGTGCAGGACAGCTCGTTTTTTTACTTTAGGGTCGCGCAGCGTAAGCTACGCGCAATTTTATGAATTTCGCGTATTTAACATAGACTAAAAAGCAAAAGTCATTTTGTAATGACACTTGGCGAACATTTAAGTCATGTAATGCGCAAACTTTCTATGGATTAAAAATCGCATGTTTCACAAAAAGTTACGCGCGCACGCGCGTTTAAAATTTCAAAAGGCGAAAAATCAATTTCTAATCAACTTTCTACGCGTTTCATGTCATTTTGAGCATTTCAAAAATTCCCACGCGTGCGCAATTTTTTTACGCGCGCGTGCGCACGTAGCGCAAAAACATCATTTTTTTGCTTGATTTTTGTTTTTCCTGTCTTTTTTAGTAAATTTACCAACTTTCAAACAATTTCAACTTAAAATCACGTCATACGAGCACGTAGAATTAAATAATTTACGCGCATTTTTGATGAAAAAGTTCAAAAATTTGTCAAAATTATGCCTTTTTTTAAACAGTCATAGATTCTAAACTACGTAGTGAACTTTTTAAAAATTAAATATTCTGAATGTAGATGAGTTGTAGATATCGAATCATGCATCGATTTGGCTAACCGGACATTGTGACGTCATCGTATGGCCACACGAATATCAAATATAGGATTTTTGTCTCTTTCGCCATAGCTCATCACATTTAATAGAGCGCATCTCCACTTATCCGTATTCCATTTTCCCCCATTTTTATATATTGTCTAGGTCAATCAATTATCTTTCGATTGATTCACCATTTTTAAAATTGTTATGACGTCATCATGTCCAAAAGCGTCAATAAGTTTGGTCACTTATTTTCACCTATTCTGCACTGTATACAGTATATAGTGTATACCGTATATACTTAGACGTGACACAAAATAGAGGGCGCACTCACATTTTTTTCAATGGCATAATCGTTTTTCTGCGCGCAATATTTTAACGTATGACGTGCACGTGGCTTTTGCGCTGCGGATAACCTAACTCGTCCGTAGTGACGAGTTCAAATCTAGTATTTAATTGTTTTTAATCATTCGAGAAAAAAATTCAGTGCACTCCATAATTTTTCTCGTGTACTGTAAAGTCACGTTGTCTCTCAGGACTAATTAATTAATAGAGTATTAACATTCTTCGAATGAGGTTAAATAAATATTATTTTTTATTTACTAATCTTTTAATATCATATTTTATTGAATTTTACAATGTTAATACACAAAATATTTTACTAAAAAACGTGATTTTATGTACTTATTTTACCGAAAAATGGAGTAGGCCTACAGTAGTTCATACAACTGCTGACTGAGGGGGAAACATGTTTTTTTGGCTAAAAACGATCACTTTCGGTGATGTTTTAGCCCTTATATTTTGGAATCTACAAGCCAGATTTTCCTAATTATTTCTTTAATTATAATTTATAATAATTTATACAGGCCTCGAATTTGGGGATTTTAGGGGCAAGGCCATTTGGCCTCCGGTTTTCATTGATTTTAGGGGCACCAAGGCCAAATGGGAGGGCACCAAGGCCATTTGTTTTAAATCAAAGGGGCAAAATTAAAAAATAGCTTTGTTTCCGGTTGAGGGTGGAATTTTTTTCAAAAAAAAAAAATTCTTCCCGCAAAATGTTTTGGGGATTTCCCCCTTTTCATCAGATTACGTAGTAGTAGTAGGACTGTCTACAATACATATCTTTTTGTATTTCATATAAATATTACGTGTATTAATACGATCTACTGTATAATAAATAGGTACGATGTTCAGCGTTTATAGTTTACCGTCCTGTGTTGAATGTTTCGTTTAGTTTTAAATAATGCGATAAAAAGGCATGTGAAGCCAACCAAGCAACCCCAGAACAGGTATAAAGACCCTAACAACAGCAAGCTTCTCAGCCTTACCATGGAGGTATAACCTCCATGGCCTTACTTAGCTAGCAGCCGACGGACGGAGAAAACATGATACAAAAACAATTTGTTTGTAGGCCTTACCTACAACTATTCATACACAGAGTGTTAACCACGGTAAAAATCAAGCCAATGACATTATGTAGTAGAATATAAATTATAGTTATTTTCCGAGTTTCGATTTCTGAAGTTTTTTGTTAGTATAATCCATATTTATAAGAATTCAAAACACGGACGGACACCGACCCCTTTCTCTCTCCCTGTTTAGCCTTCTGCACGTGTATTGTGGACTATACCATTTCCTTGAGTTCGGTAAAAACGCGTTTGGTAATTTAGTGTATGACGTTGTTAAACAAGATTTTTCGATGATCTGTCTGCTGGATTATTGAGGTGGGTGCGATAAAATATAAATATGATATACTTCCAACGATCTTCGGGTTGAGGTGCAGGTTTAACTTTGGTGCTAAAAGTAAACACCCCTAATTGTACACGTATAATGGACTACACCATGCAGGAACGCACATGGTATTTTCTTATCAGAGGATGCGTGTACGTCAAAAGGAATTGTTTTTCCAATGAATTGAATTGCGTGTGTTCGACCGTATCGGCGGCGGGAGGATAGGCTAGCTAGGAGTGCGTGTAATTTTTGTTCATCGAAGGCGGCTAGCTCGATTATTGAGGTGGGGTGGTGCGACTTTAATACATTCAGTAACCTCCGATCGAGGAACGTTTTTAGCTTGATTATTAAAAGTGTACACCCCTGTATTTTAATGTACTATCTATACCATGATTTACCACGCACGGCGGGCCGGGATGATTTTGATTACACAATGTTCGATGTTTTGTTAACTGTTTGTGTAAATAATAAATGCGTTTTAGGGAAATCCCCTTGCAACGAAGACAGGCGATAGTTTTGCGTCTCGTCCGAGTCGTGTAAACAAATCTTCTTGACATTATTTTCTATCTAATTCAGTGATTTTTATTGTGGTAAAACTCGGGAAGGGCACTCGCGGCCAACGTAAAAAAAGGGCAGGCCAGTAGTGGCCGTAGGTGCTATTCATTTTCGAGGGCATTGAGGCCAACTGGGAGGGCACCGACGGCACTGGCCGCGGTAAAATTCGAGGCCTGTTTATATACTAAAAACCGTGATATAAACTTTTGAATAGTACATCGTTATCCCTAATATAAATAGCATTTCCATAGAAAATAACGTTTTTCTGACGGCGACTCAACTTGGCCTAATCCCTAGCGGCCTAGTCCTGAGACATTGACAGTGTGACTTTGGACCTGCCTGGTGGTACACGCGAGAAAAATATTATGGAGTGCACTGAATTTTTAACTTGCTTGATAGATTCAAAACAATTAAATTATTAAATCATCCATCAAGCCCGGGCCTACTACTTTTTACTGGGCTAGACCTAGGCTTCAATGTGATGTGGATGCAATGTATAGATGGTCTACAAACTAGCAGTTGCCATTTAATTTAAAATGGACCTGAAATGGAATTTCGATTTTCAAGAAATTCACACATGTTATTTAAATGTATAAAATTAACACAAACCCATACAAATAAAAACAAAATGTATAGTATTTTGAGTAAAAACGAAATTTTAAGATACCATGGTAAATTAGCGAAAATTACTCACGCCATTGCAATATTCTATTTTAACGGCCGTCGGAAGCCTCTATATTCACGACGTCACATATACACACGATGATATATCGAGAGCGTGTATGCCGCCCGATAGTCAGTGAATGATCGACGGCCTGGAAAGATACGCGAAGCGTTGACACTAATACAGTCGACTCCGCCTAAGTCGAACCTAGGCCTAGCATTTTTTTAGGAAATCTGTAAGTCGAAGTTCGCGTAACTCGAATTTTTATACCGGTCCCATTAGATTCGACTTAGGCGGAGTCGACTGATACTAATTTATTCAATATCTAATGTTGTTGAAATATAGGTCCCTAAAATGTACTTCGTTTGTTCTAAAACCCGAATTTAGAAGGCCTACCTCCCAAACCTTTACTAGGCCTAGGCCCCCCAATCCAGCGCGCGGAGTCGATCCACCACCCACATCATGCGGCGAGGCTCCGTTTCATGTGCATCCAAGGACCAAAGCGATATCAACAACTTGCTTCGCTCATTGTCAAGCCAAAGTAAAAATATGAATAAAATTCGTTTTCGAACTGCCTGATTCGTGACAAATAAATTATCATCTCATATTACTAATTTAATTATGCTAAACTAAAAACTAAAGAAACTAACACATTTTAGCAGTATAAATTACGAACGATATACAAAATACAAAGTAATCCATTTTGGATATAGAAATGGTATGTCTCAGTATTTTATTGGAGAAGGTCTTTCCAAAGTGATCATTGAGAGTGTAACACAAGAAACCGATCTGGGGATTTTAATAGATCATAAATTGAATTTTTCGGCTCGTACTACAAAAGTTGCTAGATCTGCAAATATGATGCTGGGGATCATATGTAGGTCCTTCAAATATCTTAATAGCTCTAGTTACATGTATCTGTATAAAGCTATGGTTAGACCCAAGATGGAATATGGAGGTAGCTCATGGATCCCACTATATCAAAAAGATAAAGACAGACTGGAGAAAGTTCAACAGAGATCAACAAGGCTGGTGTCCGAATTAAGACACAAACCATACGAAGAGAGGTTGAAGGCTTTGGACCTACCTACGTTAGTATTTAGAAAGAAAAGGGCTGATGTATTACAAACATTTAATAAGTATGAGAAAATAAATGATGAGAAGCTCTTTGCAAAATCTAATTATAAACAAACTAGAGGACACAGTTTCAAAGTCTCTAAACCCAAGATAAAATTAAACGTTAGAAAGAGTGCATACTCGGTAAGAGTGTGGTAGATGATTGGAACTCATTACCCAGTCATGTAGTAGAGGCACAATCGGTCAATGAGTTCAAATCGGGCATTGCTAAATATTGGTCTGACCACCACATCAAGTTTCGCCCGTACGTACGTTAATGAAGAGTTTGCAGTTATGACGATGGAGGGACAAATGAGCTAGCCTACCCTACTAGGCTAGGCCTAGTTCTCAATGTCCGAAGTTCAAGGTAAATTCAAGGTAAATTGTAGCCTGGACTAGCCTCTAGGGAGATCCGCCTCTAGCCTAGCCTAGTAGGTTGGTTCACAGGCTAGGCCTAGCTTAGCTAGGCCGTACCGTAGTAGGCCTAGCTAGTTTTAGGGTCCTAGCCCTACTAGGCCTACTAGGGCTAAGCCTAATGTAACGGCGGCTGAGGAAAATCTAGGCCTAGCCTAGCCTAGGCCTACTTACAAAATAAATACTTGAAGAAAGATATATAAAATAAAGCAAATACTGTACTTCTTTAGCTGTTGTTTTGTGGTGGGTGAACTCCTCTGTAGTTGATTAACGTCGTGCAAGGCGAGCTGATGATATGATTTTTTGAATACAAACGCTTTTATGTGCCGCCCATGCGCAGCATGTGTGAGGTGTTACGTTGGCAAATCAGATTACTCTGATTGGCCAATTTTCAATTCATACGTAGGGACATCGCAAGTAAATAGGGGGCGCTGCACATATAGTAAATAGAGGGCGCTGCGCAATTTTGTCTCACCGTCGTACCAGGAAATTCCCGGTGACTACGTAATTTTAATAATTCTTCTTTTCGATATAGGTCTAACTAGGCCTAGGCCTAGAATTTGATCTTTGGCGCAATACGATTAATAATAATCTGTTAATATAGGCCCTCCAATTATTTCGTAACAGGGTCGGCTGTTAAACTGATTAATGTTGCTAGGCCTAGGCTAACTCTAGGCTAAAGTCTAGCCTATTCAAGTTGATTTTCAGCAGCAGCAAGGCCCAGGGATACCCTCTAGGCTTAGTAGTTCGCAGGAGTGAGTGAGTACACTTGCTTCGCTCTCAAGCAAGGAGGAGGAGGAACCACATCACAGAAAATAGCCGTGCCATCTAGCTAGCCTACTAACTAAGTCTACTCTGGCCCTACAGTGTCTATAAATTGAAAAAATAACAAAAGTCTACAATGGCAATATCATGTGTACATTTAAAAGCAGGTGCATATATGGTATGTCTTACTCATGCTCTGTCTACAGAACGAGAGGAAATCATGGGACTTTGCATTGGAGAAGTAAGTTTTCATACTTTTAGTTTCATACTTACCTAACCTTACTAGGCTATGTGCTGGATGATGATACTGGTCATGTTTTATTTTGGTCAGTAATGAAATATGTTTTCATGTTTTATAGGCCTATAAATAATATACCACTAAATACGGTAAAACATTTGCGAATACTTTGTTAAAACTGTCACTATATCATTTATAGTCGATTGAAATAGTAAATATGTAACGATATACCACTACAACGTTTATATTTTTTGTAATTATTAATTAATACAAACGTTGAGAAGCAACTGTCAGTAATATAATAATAAAGTTTATTTTAATTAATGTGTTTATATCAGCAGGGCCTACCCACACTCACAGTAATAAAGTTTATTTGTATATGTGTTTTATATATCTAACAGTACCCACAGCACACTCACAGTAAGAAATTTGCGATTCAAATGTCGACCAAAAATGGTTAATACGTATTTACAGTATTGTCAAAGTATTTCAATACTAAACTATAGCTAAAGATTTTAAGTATATCCCCAAGGACCCATAAATTTACCTATTTGTGTTACACCAAAATAATTATACTGTGACTTAGAGATTGGAATGTTGCATTCACCGCAAATCAATACATAAACGTATGTTAAATCTATCAAAATAATGTTTTTTAAGAAAATCTTCAACATTTTGATGCTGTAGGCCTACTCGAACTGTTCAACCGGTTTTCAGCTATTAAAAACAATTATCGTAGAAGGATAGTAAATGCGAATAATTAGGGCCTACCCACACTCACAATAATAAAGTTTATTTGTATATGTGTTTATATATCTAACAGTACCCACAGCACACTCACAGTAAGAAATTTGCGATTCAAATGTACATATTTTCAGTATTGCAATACTATATCTAAAGGTTTTCAGTTTATTCCCCGAGGACCCATACATTTACCTACTTGTGTTAAACCAAATAATTATACTGAGACTAGAGATTGGAATGTTCCATTCATCGCAAATCCACATTTGTATAAACTTATATTAAATCAAAATAGTATTTTTTTTAAAAAGTCTTCAACATTATGATGCTGTACTCAGTTTCAGCTATTAAAAACAATTATCGTAGAAGGAGACACTGTAGGTAAATGCGAAGCATCCTCGTATTATTGTGTGCATGTATTTTTCAAGATGGACTGGTTAAAATCAGTACCGAAAGTATGAAACAACTTTATATACCATACCATTGAGTAAACATTCTAGAAGTAATGCGCGATTTACCGAATTTTGCCCTTACGTAAATTTATATATAGATACAGAATTACCATGGAAGCACCAAATGTTTGTTGTTATACCATGGTTATACAATTCTTAAGTTCTTTATTAGATTATTGATTCAAATGAAATTTGTTTATAGGTTGATGTAAATCGTGTTGTGCATATTGTATCTGTTATAATGCTGAGAAGATCTGATAAACGTAAAGACAGAGTAGAGATTTCACCAGAGCAGCTTACACATGCAGCTTCTCAAGCTGAAATATCCTTTTTACTGTTTAATGTATTTTTTGGACCACATTATACAGCATTATATACACAGTTAACTACACATACCCTCTAGTCCCCCTCTAGTAGTTATACAGCATTATATACACAGTTAACTACACATACCCTCTAGTCCCCCTCTATTAGTTATACAGCATTATATACACAGTTAACTACACATACCCTCTAGTCCCCCTCTAGTAGTTATACAGCATTATATACACAGTTAACTACACATACCCTCTTGTCCCCCTCTAGTAGTTATACAGCATTATATACACAGTTAACTACACATACCATCTAGTCCCCCTCTAGTAGTTATACAGCATTATATACACAGTTAACTACACATACCCTCTAGTCCCCCTCTAGTAGTTATACAGCATTATATACACAGTTAACTACACATACCCTCTAGTCCCCCTCTAGTAGTTATACAGCATTATATACACAGTTAACTACACATACCCTCTTGTCCCCCTCTAGTAGTTATACAGCATTATATACACAGTTAACTACACATACCATCTAGTCCCCCTCTAGTCCCCCTCTAGTAGTTATACAGCATTATATACACAGTTAACTACACATACCCTCTAGTCCCCCTCTAGTAGTTATACAGCATTATATACACAGTTAACTACACATACCCTCTAGTCCCCCTCTAGTAGTTATACAGCATTATATACACAGTTAACTACACATACCCTCTAGTCCCCCTCTAGTAGTTATACAGCATTATATACACAGTTAACTACACATACCCTCTAGTCCCCCTCTAGTAGTTATACAGCATTATATACACAGTTAACTACACATACCCTCTAGTCCCCCTCTAGTAGTTATACAGCATTATATACACAGTTAACTACACATACCATCTAGTCCCCCTCTAGTAGTTATACAGCATTATATACACAGTTAACTACACATACCCTCTAGTCCCCCTCTAGTAGTTATACAGCATTATATACACAGTTAACTACACATACCATCTAGTCCCCCTCTAGTAGTTATACAGCATTATATACTCAGTTAACTACACATACCCTCTAGTCCCCTCTAGTAGTTTTAATTATGTTAGTGGTACTCAAGTCAATGCATTGCAAGTATTGCTTTTTAATTTCTATTTTTCTCACGACACAGATGACACATGTCATCTAAATCATAGCCTTGAATAGAATATATTCATGTTTCTTGTAATTTTCGGGAAAATGGAACAATATAATGATTTTTAATAGAACAAATTCTGAATCCAATCTGCCAAGTGCACTATAGTGCCAATTTCACAATTTAACAGTCAATCAGTACAGCAACACAGATTACGCAAATAAAAACCTCGACCATCACAGGATCTGATTTATTGGTGAATGTGAAAAGACTGAGCTGCTGGAGTAATGCATCAAAATACAATTGTCTTCATTAACATGAATTTGCTTACAGATTAGCACTTCAGACTGGGAAGCCATTGCGAGTTCTAGGGTGGTATCATTCGCACCCTCATATTACTGTTTGGCCTTCACATGTTGGCAAGTTTTCATTCTTTTTTATTTCAATGCTGAACATAATAGTTAGCTAAACAGATTTTTTTTACTTTCGAGTTCCTTTGAACAGGCCCATTGATATACCAGGTATTTTTAGCATTACTGTTAATTCAGCAAAGGATAACCAAACAATGAATATTGTTTTACTAGAAATATCAAACGTTTTTCAAAATGGTGTCTGATTACACAACTATTTAATTTAAATTATGTGCTCGGTTAGATTAGATGTAAAATGTATTAGTCTGTTACAGTATACCAAAAAAAAACCATCATCGGATCTAGAAAACTAAGACCTAAGGTATCTTAGTTTTCTAGATCTAGAAAACTAAGATATCTTAGGTCTTAGTTTTCTAGACACTCCAGAAAATCTGCCTACTGTAATTTTCTTTTTACATTTTTATGTTTTGTTGTCACAAATTTAACAGATGTTCGAACTCAAGCTATGTATCAAATGATGGATGAGGGATTTGTTGGATTAATTTTCTCTTGTTTTCATGATGACAAAACCAATAATTTGGGACATGTTACAGTCACCTGTTTCCAATCTACCAATCAAAGCCCTGAGGGTGAACCCCCAATGTAAGCCTTTTCTCTTACTTATTTTTTTTTTATAATTTACTTGTGCCTGATCGTCTGTAGTGTTACCCCTAAAAGTGTAGGCCTACCTTCTGATCTATCAAAACTACTGTAAGGCCAGACATAGACCTCAGGCTTATTGTATTGTTTGTAGAGAAAATTTAACCAGTTATTGAAAAGAAAGAAAGACATTTTGGTTAATTTTTTCACACAATTATTATGTTTTGTTTTTTTCGGAAATAGACCATCTGACCACAATTTAGGTGACACTTCAGCTGTAAAGCTGCTTTATTGATGAAATAGCAGTGTTTAAGGGCTGTGCTAAAACACATCATTGACAGACAGCTTTTGTATAAATTACAGGTATGAAAGACTTGAAATACCATTTCATATAGTACGAAATGAGAGTATTAATGAGCCATGTCTTAATGCTTTGATCCAACTACCAAGAATATTACATGATGAGGAGGAGGATGCATATAATCAGTCCCAGCTAGTAAAAAGCAACCATTTGGAAGTACATAATAGAGCAGGTATGCAATATAAGGACTGTATAAAGCTATATTTGTAGTTATTCAAATATTCAGCATGGTGTATATATAGACATTAGGGAGGTTTCGCAACGCTATGAATATGATAGCGTCACACATTTGGTAAACTTTTGAGCTGATCCCCATTTCATATTCGTAAAGCGTATTCATGTTTGCTAATATCACTAATCATAAGTACAAAACGTATAGTTTTTGGTCTATTTCGCATTGAATCAAGAATGATTATGATTATAATATAAACATAGATAATTTATTAAAAGATCTACTAAAAATGCAATTTTGATAAATAGCAGTGTTTAAAGTCTGCACTCGCTCTGACGTTACACTACAATAGGCCTGCCTGTACTTGCACAATTTACCGCAGTCCTATTTTGAATGGCGCCCTCAATGTTATGTTGCCATGCGAAACTATGTGTTACTGGCTTATGAAAACGAACACGTTTTTGTGATGTATCTGTTTTCGTTATCGTATCCGCAAGGTTACAAAACCTCTGTCTTGCGTACACTGTATACCAACATAATGGGTATAGTCATTACATAAAGGGTGTAATTCTAAATGTTGGTTTGAAAACCAGCCAATTTACAGATCTAAAACCTTTAAACCAATTTTTTTTCAATTTGAGTTCCTCTTTTTATCTCTTTGTGAGGTGAATTGGATAAAACAAAAAAAAGAAAAGCTTCAAGTTTCTGAAATCTCAAAATTTACATTTAAATACCAGTCTTTATAATGCATATCTAATTTCTGTGTTATGTTGAAGAAATGGATCAATTAAACGAGGGGAACATGGTGTGTGACAATCGGATTCTAAATGATGTACACAATAGTGCAGGTAATGTAAAATCAGATGGCAGTTAATTTTAATACAAAAGTCAGTGGATTTTGTAGCCTGTTCTCAAGATCTACAAAATACTCCAGTGCTGTAAAAAGCTAATCCCTTAGTTGTCTGCTGACATAGGGTATTTCTAAAATTGTAATATTTAATTCCCTTTATTTCAATGGACAGTTTTATTTGCCGTTTGTGACCATCCAACAAAAATAAAGGAAATTTCTCTGTCACTATGTTTCAAGAAACAGTAATTCAGGCTTTAATCAGGATTAATGGTCTCCCATTAATTCATTGATAACCAATCTTTATTCTAAATTCCTCAGACCATTTGTGTGACTTACTATAAAAATGTGGTTAAAAATAGGTTATTCATACATTTTTTTTGTATTTCTTTTACAAATATTTAGTATTTACCAAATCTGTATGTCACCAGCTTGAAGTTTTAACTGGACCTCTTATGCAGTGTCTTCAAAGTCGTTTGGAAAAAAACAAACATATATTGGAATCATTGAATAAAGAAAAGGAAAGCATTCTTCAGCAACTTTCAAGCTAAAAATAACATTCAAAATTCTTTAGAATAATATGGTTTATTCAAGGCTGTCATTAAATCTTCTTATATTATTTGAATGTTATTTTTACAGCACTTTTACCTTATAATAAAAAAAATAGGATAATTCCAAAAAAGACATTGGGAATTCAACATTTAAATCTACTGTATCATTTTCAAGAATCTGATTGACAAGACAAATTGTTGGAAAAGAACGCAATGTTAAAGATTTTTAAAGTGGTCGGAGACATGACTATAAAGTATACATTGTGGTTAGGAAAGTTGGTTTGATTGGTAATCATGTTAGCAAAGTTGCAGTAGGCCTATATAATATGTAATTCTGGTTGAGGAGTTAGTAAACAAGGAAGTAATGAAGTTTTGAGTGTGGTTATTTGAGAAACCAAGGAGAAAGACAAGTTAGACAGTATGCTATTGCCATTTTACTTTTTTGCTAAATAAAAAAGTATTATATATAAAAAGAGGGCAACAACATTATTTTTTAATAGATTTTTGAACAAATAATTTCATGAAAATTGTTTGAAAATTTTCTTTTTTCATAGAATGAAATTATTTGTTCCATTGCATGAATATAAACACATGCATTATTGTTTGGTAACATACCTACTTTTAACAAGGGCCTAAACCATTCGAAATGACAGAACTTGGACGCGAAGTAGAACTATTATACGGCACACCCTATAGGTTGATCGAACGTGGTCAGTCACTGTGTAATAAATGATATGAACGTCCAAAACGAAATCACATATAATAACATTGCACTATCGATGATTGCAGTAGAACATTTATTAATATCATTAGATTAACAATCTTGTTATCAAATAACCAAATGTTATAAAACAAAATAAAAGACTGAAAAAGCATTTTGCCTACATTATGTGTCTTTATTCATTAATCAAGGTTATAAAATTCATACATCATGAATTAAATAAAATAATCAATACAATATAAACAATTGTGCAATTGAACAGACATAGATCACAAGACCAAGACAAGTTGGGTCCTCTAAATATACTGAAACATTGCACACACAAATCTAAAAATAACATTTCAAAAAGTCTGCAAAAATAGTAAGTAAGTTAAGTTTAAATCATTACGAATTAAGCATTTATAAAAAAAAATCTGTGTATAAACTAATAGTAGATTTAATCATAAATCATTTATTCATAAAACATCTTCTTCATAAAATAATAATAATTGTGGTCCACAAAATGTTCTAGTGAAATCTTTAGTAGTTTATAGTAACATATCTATCCCAAAAGGATATTATTCGCAAAAGCCTTGCGTATCAAAGTTTTATTTTTAAATTAATCCCATTTAGACCTGTTTAGTTTACATCGAAAAGGCAATGTTATGAAATTGTTACTGTAACAGAAGTGTATCATTTATTATAATATTATTAATCAAGATCAGTATGCAACAGGAAAAAAAACTGACATCATTATCGTCGTCGTCATCATCAAGCCGTACTTTTTTGTAGATTCTTGTTACACATATGTAATAGAATTAAGAGGATTCATCATTGCCATGCAATACTTCATATCCGGTAGGCCTACACCAAACTACAAAATAAATTGTAAAATACATCGGAAAGCTGCATATGGAATATAAACAGCGATATGAAGATGTCACATGGAGGTTTGGAGTTATAAAGGCCATGTTACACGGGCGGAAAATGCGTAGCTTGTCCCACGTACAGTAAAATCTGTATCTATCCTCAGCGAAAACCGCCCTTTTGCTTCTCGCTTTGTGTAAATTGTCATAATATAAGGAATTCTATATTTTTTATTACCGTTACCGCTCGTCGTCTGTGTAAATTGGCATTAAGGCTGAGGCATGAAGTCTATAATTATGATAATAAAAATGTATGGCTTACATAGGAGTTAAAGTAATTGTCTTTACTAAATTCAATAAGCATAATCACAGAAAATGTAGATAGATTTTCACAATAATGTCAGTGCACATGAGAACACACATGATTTTCAATTGAAAGTGAATAGTAGACATTGGTAAATGGGGGTAAAACAAACCTATTCTGTTCATCTTTCCAAGGCCATAGAAGAACCAGGAGAAGAACTGAGAATAACATAAAATACAATCATTTTTTAAAAATAAAGTACTGTATTTTTTATATATGAAAAACAAAGTTCATCAATTGCCAGCATTTTAACAGCAGAAACAATTATTGAGACATTTACACACAATTTTAATTTTTTTTGTGGCTATTGAGATTATCATTGAATTATTGTTTTAAACAATTTTAACAATTATTTTTCTTTTAAATTAAAATGACTTGTAGTATATACTTAATAGGCCTTTAAGAATACTAGGTTTGCGTAAAAATAAGGTAGGTAGGTAGGTATTTTTTAATGTATTTGTTAATGAGATATTTAAATAAAGGAAAACAATACTTGTATATGGCACTTTTTTTCATCCCTTAAGACATCAGTATCAATATATGTTTTCCCTTCTTCAATTACATAGATAATCGGCCAGGGTAGAGGTACACCAATATTAACTTTTAGGCTTTCTGGTAGAGCAAATTTTAATAATTTTCAGCATAAAAAGAAAATCACAAACGTTACGGTCTTACTAAACACCACCAGATACCTGCCAGACCAACAAATCCTACCACCAGAGATCAGCCACCTGCTTGGAATTGATTATTAATGGTATATTACAAATTTCAAAGTCTAATTCTGTCAGATAAAATTGAAGTGAAAAGTTGAATTTCTCGCAGTCACAATCCCAGAATCGAATGCCTTTTATCATCCTATATAACGAAACGAACGCGTTCAACCGTGTCTCTTGTGTATTGTATACTGGTCAACTGTAAGACACTATCGATGCTTTTTTGTTACTAGGTCAGTCACATAAAAAAATACACTAATCGATTGCGCGATTTCTTTCATTTGTCATGTTTTTATCATGTTTCGTATGGCAAAAACGGTAACGATATCATAACAAGTAACATACAGGTACATAATGAAAGTAAACATGCAAGTTCATCAATGGTTTCAGGTACTTTTAATGCCAACAATTAGGTGCTAATTTAATCAAACGGCAACCATTTGATTTCTGCGGCAAATAGCGTAATTTAACAAATTTGCGGTCAATTTTCCGTAAAATTCTAAGAAATCGGGATTTTCTTTAATGATTCTTTCCTTTTATTTAGTAACATCGACATTTATTGGAAATCATGTTCGTCTTCGCATCCAATTAAACCTTGTTTTGCTAAAATAGCCTTCATTCATTAATTTTTGTTTGCTTCATTTTCTTTTGTACCAATTTTTTAAGGATGTCTTCGTACATTTTTATTTTTCTAACTATACTGCGTGGTCCGAAAATAAACAAAAAACTAAAATAGCTATTTCCACCAACGGCAAACGTAGTTGAAACCAAGAAGATGCAAGATGATGACTCAACGTGAACCCGTACATTACTTCTACCGCGTACGGTTGAAAATCTACCGATGAAATCAGAAATTTTGTTTTAAAACCCTTTATAACATTACTTCCTAAGATAGAAATATGGAACAATATCGTAATAGTGAGAACTAATGTTATCAAATCTACGTTTCGCGGTACATCCGAGGTAGATGAGGTAGATATCCAAGGCGGAGATTTGTCCCGAGGTTTTTCCATTGTGCTCGCCTATGTCAGAATTAAGCACAATTTACCATCACTAAAGGAAGTGTAGACGATGGTTCTCGGAATGATAATGACTCGAGTAAAAGGATTTAGAAGGACGTTCTGGCTTGGACGTTTTCGGTCGGTTACCATTATTAAAATGCTTGATATTCGTAAAACTAACTCTCTATTGTCCACCCAATCTGTTAAAGTCGAGTGGAATGTGTACTCGAACACTACGATCAACATCAGTCGCAACAAATCTCTATTGTCCACCCAGTCTGTTAAAGTCGAGTGCAACGTGTACTCTCGAATACTACGATCAACATCAGACGCAACCAATCTATGTTGTCCCATGGAGGGTTCCTCCATGGTTGTCCGCCCAGTCTGTTAAAGTCGAATGCAACGTGTACTCGAACACTAGGATCAACATCAGACGCAACCAATCTCTGTTGTCCGCCCAGTCTGTTAAAGTCGAGTGGAACGTGTACTCGAACACTACTATCACCACCAGACGCAATCGATCTCTTTCCACCCAGTCTGTTAAAGTCTAATGCAACGTGTAGGGCCTACTCGAACACTACCGATCAACATCAGACGTAACCAATCTCTGTTGTCCACCCAGTATGTTAAAGCCGAGTGCAACGTGTACTCGAACACTACGATCAACATCAGACGCAACCAATCTCTATTGTCAACCCAGTCTGTTAAAGTCGAGTGCAACGTGTACTCGAACACTATGATCAACATCAGACGCAACAAATCTCTGTTGTCAACCCAGTCTGTTAAAGTCGAGTGCAACGTGTACTCGAACACTACGATCAACATCAGACGCAACCAATCTCTATTGTCAACCCAGTCTGTTAAAGTCGAGTGCAACGTGTAGGCCTACTCGAACACTACGATCAACATCAGACGCAACCAATCTCTATTGTCAACACAGTCTGTAAAAGTCGAATGCAACGTGTAGGCCTACTCGAACACTATGATCAACATCAGACGCAACCAATCTCTATTATTGTCCACCCAGTCTGTTAAAGTCGAGTGCAACGTGTACTCGAACACTACGATCAACATCAGACGCAACAAATCTCTGTTGTCCGCCCAGTCTGTTAAAGTCGAGTGGAACGTGTACTCGAACACTACGATCAACATCAGACGCAACCAATCTCTATTGTCCACCCAGTCTGTTAAAGTCGAGTGCAACGTGTAGGCCTACTCGAACACTATGATCAACATCACATCAGACGCAACCAATCTCTATTGTCCACCCAGTCTGTTAAAGTCGAGTGCAACGTGTAGGCCTACTCGAACACTATGATCAACATCAGACGCAACCAATCTCTATTGTCCACCCAGTCTGTAAAAGTCGAATGCAGCTTGTACTCGAACACTATGATCAACATCAGACGCAACCAATCTCTATTGTCAACACAGTCTGTAAAAGTCGAATGCAACGTGTAGGCCTACTCGAACACTACGATCAACATCAGACGCAACCAATCTCTATTGTCCACCCAGTCTGTTAAAGCCGAGTGCAACGTGTACTCGAACACTACGATCAACATCAGATGCAACCAATCTCTATTGTCAACCCAGTCTGTTAAAGTCGAGTGCAACGTGTACTCGAACACTACGATCAACATCAGATGCAACCAATATCTATTATCCACCCAGTCTGTAAAAGTCGAATGCAACGTGTACTCGAACACTACGATCAACATCAGACGCCACCAATCTCTATTGTCCACCCAGTCTGTAAAAGTCGAATGCAACGTGTACTCGAACACTATTATCAACATCAGATGCAACAAATCTCTATTGTCAACCCAGTCTGTTAAAGTCGAGTGCAACGTGTACTCGAACACTACGATAAACATCAGACGCAACCAATCTCTATTGTCCACCCAGTCTGTTAAAGTCGAGTTCTACGTGTACTCGAATACTACGATCACCATCAGACGCGCGCAACCAATCTCTATTGTCAACCTAGTCTGTTAAAGTCGAGTGGAACGTGTACTCGAACACTACGATAAACATCAGTCGCAACCAATCTATGTTGTCCACCCAGTCTGTTAAAGTCGAGTGGAACGTGTACTCGAACACTACGATCAACATCAGACGCAACCAATCTCTATTGTCAATCCAGTCTAAAGTCGAGTGCAACTACTATCACCACCAGACGCAATCTCTGTTGTCCACCCAGTATGTTAAAGTCGAGTGCAACGTGTACTCGAACACTACGATCAACATCAGTGGCAACCAATCTCTGTTGTCCACCCAGTCTGTTAAAGTCGAGTGCAACGTGTGCTCGAACACTACGATCAACATCAGACGCAACCAATCTCTATTGTCAACCCAGTCTGTTAAAGTCGAGTGCAACGTGTGCTCGAACACTACGATCAACATCAGACCAAACCAATCTCTGTTGCCCACCCTATCTGTTAAAGTCGAATGCAAGTCCAATGTCGTCTGGAACAACATACTGAATGTCCCCGGGTTTCCCCTGTCTACTTTAACCCGATTGGGTTATTTTACAAAATGGCTGCCACCTTGACAATATTTACCATATGTTGACAACTAGTAGGTGTAAGTAAACAATACGGTCAAAACAAGCATTTCTAGTCATTCTTACTGAAACTTTACCATTATTAGATTGAATATAAATAGACGTCTTTTGAGTATTTTGACACCAAAATTGTTTGACTACATCCACTGGTTTGTCAACATATGGAAAAGTGGCAGTCACTTTGAAGCAGACCGGGTATTGAATAGTTTGAATACGTTTTCACAAAAAGGTCGATGATACCTACCGAGACCAGAACACAAACACAACGGACATAACCAATTGCTATTTAATTTTCCTGAAAGCAATAATACAGTAATATTACAATGAATTAACAACAGTCATTAATGCTGTTAGTGCTTAAGAACGTACGTAAATAAGTCAAAATACTATTTAATTTTAAATCCTATTGTCTTTATGGCTTATAATCAATTTTCTTTTGAGAATTGTGGAGGTGAGTTAGTTTAGGACAATAGTATATTTGGATACTGAAGTTCTTGTATGAAAACATTTGATATACTGAGAATTGATTAATTAAATCTAAAACCGTAAATAGGTAAGAATGAAAAAAGCCGCCCAGTCGAGATTCGATCTCGGAAACTTCTGCTTGATGCAGATATTCTAACCATTAGACCACTGGGGTTTTGATTGGATGGTGTAGTACGGCCGCGACTACAGTACTACATCTCAATCTTGTAGGCACGCGCAACATAGATCAAATTGATACTCCCTCTCTGATACTTAAATGAACTAGTTGCGCAAGAACGCTTACGTCGATAACCTAAAGGAAAAGTAAGCAGTACATACTTCTTAATTTAAATTCAATTAAAAGGACATTCACAAATATATTTTAATACGTCATAACTGCCTAATTGAGTTGTTTTTGCATCGACATCTATTTGGGAAAAATATTTTGATAATTTGAATATTGATTGGAAGTCATGTTGGTTATCTAAAGTTTGTAAAATGAAAGATAAAAAATTAATCTATATATAAATTTACGTAAGGGCAAAATTCGGTAAATCGCGTGTTATTTCTAGAATGTTTACTCGATGGTATATAAAGTTGGTTCGTACTTTCGGTACTGATTTTAACCACCTGATATTATAACCCTGTTTACTAATTAAATTGAGTTCGATAATTAGTTATTGACGATTAAAACGAATTTAGGTTCAACGATTTGCCCCAAATAAGGGTGTTTTTCGATCGCGGTATACACTGTCTAATGGATGTCCGTCTTGAAAAATACCCGCAGACAATAATACGAGGATGCTTCGCATTTTCCTATCTCCTCCTACGATAATTGTTTTTAATGGCTGAAAACCGGTTGAACAGCTCGAGTACAGCATCATAATGTTGAAGACAGGCCGATTTTTTTTAAAAAATACTATTTTGATAGATTTAATATACGTTTATACAAATGTATTGATTTGCGATGAATGGAACATTCCAATCTCTGTTCCACAAGTGTCTATTCCCTCAGGCGTCGTAAAGGCAAGTACTGTATACTCATAACAGAAATTCGATCCATTTTTTTTCGTTACTAAATGGATAAAGAATATATTTAAAAATTGTTCTTCTTTGCACCCATCCTCTTCCCCATCCCTCAACCCTAATGTTACATACAAAACACAAATTAAGTTTGTTTAAATTTGACTTAAACAATGTGTCTCATTTTGTGACAAGTTTCTCTTTCGGAAGTAATTCCCAGGGTGCTAATTTTAGTTGAGTACATAAATCACAGTGTCTATTTATTCGTTCCTGTAAACGACATGTATTATTGTCCTGTGGCGGTACGTACATTTGAAATCGCCAGTTCTTTAACGCTGAAATTATTATGTGTTCGAGAACCATCTGTGGGCACGACCTAGATGGTACGCGAGCGAAGCGAGCGTACCATCTAGTACACTTTAATTACAAACTGGTAAATAGAATTTTAGCAACAAACAAAAGGTTGTTTATCTGGAAACTAAAAGATACTAATATATGTGGTAGATGTGGAGCGGTACAAGATGAGGAGCATATGTTTTTTACTTGTAAATTTATTCAAAGTTTTTGGAAAAAAATAGAGATTGTTTTAAAAGGTACCAATCATATAAACATATCTTTTCAAAATCTGGTAATTGGAACAAGAAATATTCTTACTGATTTTATATATACATTTGCTTTCACGGTTTATAAACAAAAGATACTGGCTGATGTTACAAATAAAAGTTATTTTAATTTATGGAAATGTTTTAAACAAGGAATTCTATTCAGAATGGAATGTGATATAGTGTATAAAAGAGAGGAAAGCATAAAAAAAATGGGAAAAAGTAAAAAATATTATTTTAGCAATGTAAAAATGTATAATTGTTAAACAATACAGGCTAAAAACACGAGAAAATATTATTACGACACAATACTTAATGTTCTTGTATGTTTTTTTACCTTACTAGTTTTATTTACTGGTGGTATATGAGTTACAGTATATTTTATTTTGTGATGATCTAATGGCAATTGTGAACCTAAATTATGTGATGTATATTTTTATATAACTTTTGTCTATTTTTTAAATGCGTTAACTTTTTATATATGTAAAATACTCAAAATAAGAAAAACAAAACAAAAACTATAAGCTGCAGAGATAGTTTTCTACTACTGATACAAAATTGATATAGATTACTGTAACAATTGTAAAGAATGAAATAAAAGTGAGTGAATCTCACAAAAGACAAAAAAAAATCTATTTGGCCTACTCTAAAACCATAGGTAACATTCTGTCGGAAACGGATTCATGATCTCTTAAGATGATTTTAACTAGGCGAAATTGTTTGCGCAAATTGAAAACGTCAATCAATCAAACAATCAAGTTTACATTTATTTCATTCAAATCAAAATAACAATGAAAAAACATTTCTTTGAATATACAAATAGTTTATGAAATTAAAACAGACTGGAAAAGAAAGAAGTGTCTAAAAAATGATAATAAATTTCTTATAGTTTTGAAAGTGGCAAAGTCCCAAAAAGTAAAATAAAAAGGTAAAACCAAGAGAAACCAGGCCATAAATATTAGTAATAGCTTATAGTTATACGCATGCGTAGAGAGGGATTTGAAAGAGAGAAACGCATGGATTACGCTTACGATTCGCATAGAGAAAAATCGGCTATATGCATGCGTATGTTTCCATCTTCCGAATCCATCTCTTAAGCCTATTTTCCACTAGGCGAATTTGTTCACGCGAATCCAACGTTTCGAAGAGAAAAAAATCGCCTACTATCCACATGGATGAGCGAATAGTACGTTCATGTTCCAGGCCCGTAACCAGGGGGGGGGGGGGAATCGGGGGATCGTACGATCCCCCCCCCCCCCCCGCTGAACAGCGAGTTCCGCTTGGCCTCCCCCTTTTTTTGCTGGGCATACTAACACAACACGACGATTGTTCACTAAAGGCCTAGTCAAGCCTTAATAAATTTAATTAATACACTATATATATATATATATTTTATCTAAAATGTAAAAACCTAACACTAAAATTTACAAGATAAGTTCTATTTGATAACTGCTGAACATCGTGGTTCTGGAGCTAGCGAGCTGTACACAGAGCATAGTTGTTGTTTGGTTGACATAACAGGGTATTCCCCTACACAGGTCTCCGCGTGCGTGCGTGACGTGCCCTGCCTGCTTGATAGAGAAAGCATGCAGCTCACACGCAAGTGCAAGATGCAATGGTTGAGTGAATTCAGGGATCATCTTAATTCCATGGTTTTTTACCTAAACACCACATGATGGTGAATATGCCTGTTAAAGTCTCAATGATACGATCCCTAATGTACCATGTTGTTGCTAGGAGGCTTGAAAGGAGGAGGGATCTAGCCTAATTTCGGTCGGCAAGAGAATGCCGTCCTCTGACAATATAAGGTCGGCAATATTAAGGTCGGCAATTGAAATTTGTGGGCTGGAAATTACACCAACAATATAGTTCATAAAAAAAAAGAGAGTAGCCGGAAATGCGATTTGCGGCCATAGGCCTATAGAGAAAAAAAATTCGAGGGTATGGTTCCAGTGGCGCGCGGATCTAGCGGGGGCGTATTTTTTTTAAATTAAATAGATTTTAAAAACACGTATCGTTTCGACGGTCACCGATGGTTTGCACATTTTCATAGTGAAAATAGTACGTCGGAGCACATCGTCAGCTTGATCGCATTCCACCAAGCATGTACATCGACATCCTTTGTGTACTATCAATCTCTAGCGTTACCAACGATCATTCACAGTTAAGTGTAAAAGGAGCAAGTTCATAAAAGCCACGTGGTGAGCTTGGTCGCGTTCCACTAAGCAGGTCGGCATCCTTTGTGATCGTCACTCCCGTATTGTAGAGTAGCGGTACCTCAGACGATCAATAGAGTTGATGAAGCCACATGGTCAGTGCTACTATACTACGCGCCCATTTATTAAGTACAATAAAAACAAAGGCTAGGACTGTATGCCTATGAAAATTATCCCGTCAGGGATAAATTTTATTAAAACATATTACTATTAAAATATTAACAATGCTGCAGCATTTCATGACCCTTGTTGTTTTATTTGCTTTCCCGTCGATGATTCTCATAAACACATCGCGATGACATCATGACAAAAGAGGTGTTTTGTTTTTTTCAAATCACTAAATATAATGTAATCGAGCCGGACCGTAATTTTTAAACGATCGTTTAAACCAGGTCGTTGAATATGCCGTGATTTTAATTGGCCCTGTTCAGACCCATGGCGTTAGACCGTTTTAGCGTACAACGTTACTATCAAGGTCACGTTACAAACTGCAGAGAAAAAAACGAGGTGTTCAGACCCATAGCGTACGATTATCGTTACAACGGAAGTACGTCATCCAAGTTGTTTCTAGTTGCATATTCATGTGCTCTTACCCACGTGTTTTCATCATTATTTCCACTGTATACAGGCCTAGATCTCAGCCCTACAATTATGACAAAATTTGCCGTAAATAAAACATACCTCAGCATTTATTTAAGAAAAATATAGTAAAGCCAAATTTCTGTTTCTATTGTTTTTATTTTGTAGTAAAATCATTTTCCCCAGGCTCTTGTGTTACCATGGAGTAAAGAATAAAATAAAGCAGGCCTCGTAATGATGAAGAAAAAAATGATTGTGATTAGTCTATCCAGTCCAGTCAAAGATTATATATTCTTTGGTCCAGTCGGTTGAAAATAACCCTTAACTTGCTAATAAAAGGGAAACAGCTCCCCTTGTTTGTTTACTGATTTTTTTAGGAGTTAGGGGGTTTTCAGCATTAAACTTGTCCAGTCTAGTCTGCCTTGTATGAATGAGTGACTTGATGTCCCAGGCTAGTTTTTAGCTTGAATGAAATGCGTGAATGGCTCTAGGCCTAGCTAGGCCTAAAAGCGGATGGGATCGTAGTCCCTATGTTTAAATACAAGGTGCATGTATTTATGTCATTTGTTAGAAAATATAATGGTAATCAGTTGATAATAGTTTGTAGCCTTTGTAACAGTTGTATTTGTAGTGTAGTTAGGCCTTATTTATTCTGGCCTTTTTGTTATTGAAATCCATCTCACACATTGACGATACAAGATGTCAGCCTAGGTCAAACCTTGTTTCGCGTCATAACAGGAAACGTTCTGATTGGATACAACGTTGACTTACAGTTGCGTCGTACGCTAAAACGGTACTATCAACCGTTTTCCACTACAACGCTACAACCGTTGTACAACGCGTTGTACGCTAATCCCCAACTGTTCAGACACACATTCTTTTAGCGTCGTACGCTAAAACGGTCTAACGCCATGGGTCTGAACAGGGCCTTGTCAAAAACATGACCGTCAGTCGATGGCTCGGAGTTTCGATAAATCTCGCGTCGCATGTGTTACGTGGTGGTGGAAAACACTCAGCAAGTTTGCTTCATTATATGCATGAGACTCTGTGACGACACGCTTTAACGTGACGTCATTTTAATTTAGCTGCATGATGCGAAGAAGAAGTAGTCACTGCGATCGACCCGGCGCGCGCGCGTGTAAGAAAATAATACCGGCCTAGGCTATACTAGGACAAGTTTATGCTTATATAAAAGCTGAAAAACATCGTCGCGTTGTAAAAATTTAGATGTAAAGTACACAGGCAAGTTGTTAGCTTGCTTTGGTACCCTAGGTAAGTATCAGCTGCATGTTCCACATGTCGTAATTCGCGAGCTTTAGAGTGTTTGGTAAATGACATTATGAGATGTTTGTAAATCGTTTTAAACGACTTACAATGCGCTAGAACGCCAAAATTTCCAGGGGCCGTCGGCCCCTGGATCCCGACCGGGGGCCCTTGGCGGCCCCCTGTCCCCCAGCCAATGTTTGCTCGCTTTGCTCGCAAAGCTATGCCACCCCTATTTCAATATCCTGGATCCGCCCCTTGGTTCCACTAAACAACTTAACGATCCACCCCGCCGTCAAACCTGGTTACGGCCCTGTGTTCCACGCGTGGTTGCCGAGCATTTCGATTCGCATGAGTGCTCATGAAAGCGTCAGAGCTCATTTCCTGAGCTTTGATTGGTTGCGCAATATTTCGCTTCGCAAAAAGTAGAAACAATTCGAACTAGTAAATTTCGTGAAGCGAAAAATCAAAGGAACTAGAATTCGTCGAAGAAGGGAGTATGACAGACAGAAACTCGAATACGCATGCGCATAGCATGACGCTTTCGATTCGCGCGAACAAATTCGCCTAGTGGAAAATAGGCTTATGCGTATAAACTGACGCTTACGATTCGCGCGAAGAAAATCGCCTAGTGGAATATCGGCCTTATAAGGCCACTATTATTATACTGTATTCTATTTTTAAAAAGATAATATTCTTACCAGCAATGTTTCTGCAAATTCTAGAAAAAAACTTGACCAGACCACAACAATCCCCTATATACAGTACAAAATTCGAAAAAAAAACACCATTTATGTTCGTTTGCAATATGTAATACCATACATTTTTATATTATACAATGAATGTTTATGAGTTTAAAGGTTTCAGTCGATGTTATGATTAATAATAGAGTATGGTGGCGCAATTCACTTCACCTTTTGTATTTTCGGTCTCGTTGGCTCTTTCGACTTGCCCTATCGTGTTTATACCTTGATCATCATCATTATCATGAACAGGAGTTGAATCTGATATTTCCAAAACAACATATTGTGTAACTGATTTAGTAGTACAAAAATATTGTTAAAATCATTGAAGAAATATATAATACTATATTCATGGGCAACTAGTATTTTCTAGTAAATGCCTATGTTTTTTACAATTAATGTATTGTAAGTTTGTGGCGCAATTTACTTCACCTTTTGTATTTTCGGTCTCGTCGGCTCTTTCGACTTGCCCTATCGTGTTTATACCTTGATCATCATCATCATTATCATCATGAACAGGAGTTGAATCTGATATTTTCAAAACAACATATCGTGTAACTGATTTAGTAGTACATGAATATTGTTAAAATCATTGAAGAAATATACAATACTATATCCATGGGCAACTAATATTTTCTAGTAAATGCCTATGTTTTTTACAATTAATGTATTGTAAGTATGTGGCGCAATTCACTTCACCTTTTGTATTTTCGGTCTCGTCGGCTCTTTCGTCTTGCCATATCGTGTTTATACCTTGATCATCATCATCATCATTATCATCATGAACAGGAGTTGAATCTGATATTTTCAAAACAACATATCGTGTAACTGATTTAGTAGTACATGAATATTGTTAAAATCATTGAAGAAATATACAATACTATATCCATGGGCAACTAATATTTTCTAGTAAATGCCTATGTTTTTTACAATTAATGTATTGTAAGTATGTGGCGCAATTCACTTCACCTTTTGTATTTTCGGTCTCGTCGGCTCTTTCGTCTTGCCATTTCGGGTTTATACATTGATCATCATCATTATCATCATGAACAGGAATTGAATCTGATATTTTGAAAACAACAAATTGTGTAACTGATTTAGTAGTACATGAATATTGTTAAAATCATTGAAGAAATATACAATACTATATTCATGGACAACTAGTATTTTCAAGTAAAGGCCTATGTTTTTTACAATTAATGTATTGTAAATAGAATAATTCAGTTTATGCATTGCATTAAATTATGCAGTAATATGTTCTAATCACCTTTTAGTTTTTCGCTCTCGTCATCCTTTTCGCACTCCGCATTTGTGTCTCTCTCTTGATTATTGTACTGTTTTTGGTCTTCAGCATTTTTAATGTCAACAAATGACAGAGGCAACATCAGACAATCATCACTAAATGGATTGGACGACTCACTGGAGTCAGATTTTTCTTCGATATAAAGTCTCAGATTATCATCTCTTATAGTTTGAAGCCAGTATGTCAAAAAGCTACGTTTAACAGATGATTTCAATTCTTTCGTTTCAAATATTTCATTGTAGAAAAATAAAATCAATGGCTGCTGCATCTCTTCAAATCCCAACTCACACATAGATTTAAAAATACGTGTAATTCGAAGGTAATTATGAGAGGAACTGTAAGAATAAATAGTTTTCAGTTATATTGCATGTTTATAGACTGCCGACCACTATTTTGGTTAATGTATTTAAACTTTATGCTATCAATGCAGTATAATAATTACCTACAATCATCATTCTCCTTTATAAGTTTACAAAATATGGTATTTTCTTTTTGAACAAACTATTTCGTTATTTCGTGTGAAACCGTACAATGGTTAGGGTTATATTTATATTTCCATTCATATTCATATTGTTTATTTTATTTCATTACAATTTAATGAAAAATAATTAAAGATCATCATAATAGTTATCATCACCATTTATAGCGCACATTTTCTATGATAAACTCATAATTAGCGGCGCTTTACATAGTGGTTGAAATAAAAAGTCTAAGAGCTTGTTACGAGTCCGTCACATCAGCGACCCTTGAATAAATAATAATATATTATTACTACATAAATACAAAGAAATAGAACTTACCGGTTAAGATGTTTAAATCTGCTTTCAAAATCATCAGATCTACACAGTTTATAGGAACCTTTTATCAATTTAATTCTAATGCCGTAAAATCCCAACATCATTTCCAAGCTATTGATAAATCTCTTGCGAGCAGCCGGATCCTTTTGAATTCTCTGACATGAAAGAATATTTTTTACAATAAATGTAATATAGCCTAAATACAGTACTTGGATTTTTGAATGGATTTCCTAGAAATGTCTTACAAAACCATGACAAAACCTCGTATGTGAAATAATAAGTATTTATTTAAATTCAGAATTGTATTTATTTATTTATTATTATTTATATTTTACTGGTATCTGTGGCATATCCAATTTATTACGCATTTACAAAAAAAGAACAAATTCCATTTTAAAACTATCTTTTAATAGAATGGCGACATTATGCTTCACGAAATTAAATTTGTGGCGGATCTACAACACCATGTGTAGGCGATTCGCCAGTTCGTGTGATGACGACACAGTGATGTTGCCGCTGTTCGTCAACAGGGAGGAGATCAAAGACATGTTTGGGTACAATCATGGTGACATTTTCGGCTTCATAGGTTAGAGTTTAGTGTTCAGTGATGTCAAAAAATGATGTTTTACCCCCAAATAAGTAGTTAACAACAAAACTGTAACTCTGTTTTAATTGATATATCATGTGTTCACTTTTATCTTGATTCGGTGGGATTTTCTATGTTTTTGGAGGTTTGCGGAAAAATATTATTGCAACAAGTGTATTATATGTTATTTCTGAAGCAGAAAACAACAACAACAACAAAACACCTGATGCGGCTAAATTCATTATGTGAGATTTTATCTCTTTCATTCAAAGAATATTAAGTTGGAGTGTTCAACTCACTATACGTGTGTCGACCTCTGTAGTTGTAATGTTGATAGTGTTGAGCCGAGAAATGTACAAAAAGTCACATTGTGCAAATAACCATATTTGTGCAAAAATAATTCATTAATGTGCAAACATCAAGCCGTTAAATGCAAAAACGATCAGTTTCGACGTTAAATGTGTTTTGCCATGTTTGCTGCACAAAAGTGGTTATCTTATTTGTACATTTGAAGGCAAAATGGTGTTTTGTTACTTCTTCGTACTTCAATTCAACATCTAAGTAACATAATTTTTCTTTATTTAAATTTTCTAGAAGATATATATTTTTGGTACAGTTATCTGAAGTGATCACTTTTACATCTATTAGGTCTATTGTTATTTTTAAAATAAGTGCATTCACAACAAAAGCACGTAGGTCCTACCTTTGCTTCGTGGAGTTGTAGAACTTGCGAATACCAATTTACTCCTTTTTCTCTTATTGGGAATAACCTTTGAAAAAAAAACCAGAAAAATAATGAGTATTGTTTTGATTTTTACGGTAGTTCATTATTTTCCTTTTTGACAATATCCTCTTTCTTTTGTATTATCTGAGGCCATAATCCAAAGTGTGTACATCAAGTGATTTAAACACAGCGTGGGTTCAAACAACACGAAGACGCTTCTTGAGAGAAGTTCTCAATGTAAGCGAGTCAAATGGTTGAGCTTTTAAGGAATGGGCGCCATTTACCTTACCTAAAGAGGTACTTCACTTTCAGGGCTAGTTGCCTTAACGGCATGATAGTGAAAGTCAAAGTCTTCATGGATAAGTACTACGCCGTGTTTACACCCATAGGCTAATTCGAGACGAGTAAGGGGTTACCCCGGTGAACTGGTTCACAAAGTAGCCTTTGTATCAGGGGGGGTTACCACCTATCTGATAGGGCCAGTGATTAATTTAAATTTACTATTGGTAATCTTTGGCCACATGTGCCTAAAGATATAAAATAAAAACAAAAACTATTTTACTGTACACTGTTTACAGGAAAATTAGTGATAAAAGTTGTTGATAATAATCACAATCAAATGCTGGCAAAAACATCTTACCATTGTATGTAATTATGATTGTACTCTAGTACGTCATAATTTCCTTTCCACTTCTCGTGAATTTCATCAATAAACTCACCTATATAAGTGAGAAAATAAAATCTGTTACCGCACATTATAATATATATTACCGTATATCATAAGTATAAACAGTTAGAGTTAGTTCAATACATGACTTGCAATTCATACTAAAGACAAGATCGTATCAATTTGATATTTGTTGTGTCAGAAAAAGAAGCACGACGTATCTCGTTATCTATAAATTAATTATGAATATGCCTATCGTTATTACCAAACAGAAAGCACATTATACATACCTTCTGGTTTGAATTTAATCTTATTCTGGTAGAAAAGCCAATTGTCCTTAAGAGCTTCATTATCTTCACTCCTCATAGTCTTTTGAATAACAATACATTGTATTACATTTTATACTCCGTGTGTATGGGGCAAAAATACAGTACTATATAAATATAATTTCCAAACATTTTAAGAGTTGCTAAAAAAAACAAAATTTGTTTTTCCAATTTATTTCTACTTTTACGAAGAGGATCAGGAGGATTTCACACTCCGTATACAATAAAAACACCTTGAGACACAACTAGTGTTTTTAAATTGAACACTCATGAAATACCGTACAACAAAGAAAAAAACAAAAATGATCTAAATACTTCTTACGGGATAGCCATCTCTAAACTGTTTACAATCTCCGTTTTGTATTTTGGTTTGAAAGTTCTGTAACGACATATTAAAACGCACAATTAAAACACATAAAACAAATCCTATATCTCGTTTTTCTTTTTATTGTCCTTTTTATAAAAACATCAGAAAAAATGTATCTGATTTAAATGTATAGGTGCACATGTTAAAAAAATATGTTTGATATTCATAAAAAAATCGTTTGCAATTTACTTATATAAAGTTTATGCAAAAAAAAACCATTTGTACTGTATGTTTAAAAATAAAATAGATTTTATAATTTGAGTGGCCGGAGCAGGAGGACATTGTTTCTTAAAATAAAATTAGGGTTTTTTTTTTAAAGATGTTTGTCAGTTCAAATTAGTGTAAACTTATGTGTAGCGATTTCATAAAGTGTTAAAACATGTATTGCGCCTCATTTGCACACAGTATTGTCCTCTTAATAGAGGTGTCCCTTGACGAGGGCATCCCAAAGGAGGAGTTCTACTGTATGCCTTATGAAACGACCACTTGAATTGAAATATAATGATTGGAAACGGGTCATCATCAATTAAGGTCAAGGTGCTCGTTAAAACAATTGACTAATGATAACTTACTTTTGAAGGAGCAGGTATGACAGCTCTTGTAGACCTATTTTCGACATCCGTTATTGGTAAGTTCGCTTCATTCTTGTCATCATTTTTACTATTTTGAGATTCATGAGCATCTTCTTTTGAAATATTTCCATCGCTTACACAATCTACACTACCTACGTTTTCTGCAAACTTTGAAATCACAATCACAATCAAAATAAGTTATTTCAATGCAGTATTTTTATTTTTCAATTAAAGTATCACAATTTGCAATCTGGAAACCATTGGAGAATGCCACGAGAGGCATGTCAACTTACAGTGCTTTCAAGAACTATCGATATTAGTTCTCTTGAAACGACCACTTAAATTGAAATTGAAATATAATGATTGGAAACAGGTCATCGTCAATTAAGGTCAAGGTGCTCGTTAAAACAATTGACTAATGATAACTTACTTTTGAAGGAGCAGGTATGACAGCTCTTGTAGACCTATTTTCGACATCCGTTATTGGTAAGTTCGCTTCATTCTTGTCATCATTTTCACTATTTTGAGATTCATGAGCATCTTCTTTTGAAATATTTCCATCGCTTACACGATCTACACTACCTACGTTTTCTGCAAACTTTGAAATCACAATCACAATCAAAATAAGTTATTTCAATGCAGTATTTTTATTTTTCAATTAAAGTATCACAATTTGCAATCTGGAAGCCATTGGAGAATGCCACGAGAGGCATGTCAACTTACAGTGCTTTCAAGAACTATCGATATTAGTTCTCTTGAAACGACCACTTAAATTGAAATTGAAATATAATGATTGGAAACAGGTCATCGTCAATTAAGGTCAAGGTGCTCGTTAAAAAAATTGACTAATGATAACTTACTTTTGAAGGAGCAGGTATGACAGCTCTTGTAGACCTATTTTCGACATCCGTTATTGGTAAGTTCGCTTCATTCTTGTCATCATTTTTACTATTTTGAGATTCATGAGCATCTTCTTTTGAAATATTTCCATCGCTTACACGATCTACACTACCTACGTTTTCTGCAAACTTTGAAATCACAATCACAATCAAAATAAGTTATTTCAATGCAGTATTTTTATTTTTCAATTAAAGTATCACAATTTGCAATCTGGAAGCCATTGGAGAATGCCACGAGAGGCATGTCAACTTACAGTGCTTTCAAGAACTATCGATATTAGTTCTCTTGAAACGACCACTTAAATTGAAATTGAAATATAATGATTGGAAACAGGCCATCGTCAATTAGGGTCAAGGTGCTCGTTAAAACAATTGACTAATGATAACTTACTTTTGAAGGAGCATGTATGACAGCTCTTGTAGGCCTATTTTCGACATCCGTTATTGGTAAGTTCGCTTCATTCTTGTCATCATTTTTACTATTTTGAGATTCATGAGCATCTTCTTTTGAATTATTTCCATCGCTTACACGATCTACGTTTTCTGCAAACTTTGAAATCACAATCACAATCAAAATAAGTTATTTCAATACAGTATTTTTATTTTTCATTTAAAGTATCACAATTTGCAATCTGGAAGCCATTGGAGAATGCCACGAGAGGCATGTCAACTTACAGTGCTTTCAAGAACTATCGATATTAGTTCTCTTGAAACGACCACTTAAATTGAAATTGAAATATAATGATTGGAAACAGGTCATCGTCAATTAAGGTCAAGGTGCTCGTTAAAACAATTGACTAATGATAACTTACTTTTGAAGGAGCAGGTATGACAGCTCTTGTAGGCCTATTTTCGACATCCGTTATTGGTAAGTTCGCTTCATTCTTGTCATCATTTTTACTATTTTGAGATTCATGAGCATCTTCTTTTGAAATATTTCCATCGCTTACACGATCTACACTACCTACGTTTTCTGCAAACTTTGAAATCACAATCACAATCAAAATAAGTTATTTCAATGCAGTATTTTTATTTTTCAATTAAAGTATCACAATTTGCAATCTGGAAGCCATTGGAGAATGCCACGAGAGGCATGTCAACTTACAGTGCTTTCAAGAACTATCGATATTAGTTCTCTTGAAACGACCACTTAAATTGAAATTGAAATATGATTGGAAACAGGTCATCATCAATTAAGGTCAAGGTGCTCGTTAAAACAATTGACTAATGATAACTTACTTTTGAAGGAGCAGGTATGACAGCTCTTGTAGGCCTATTTTCGACATCCGTTATTGGTAAGTTCGCTTCATTCTTGTCATCATTTTTACTATTTTGAGATTCATGAGCATCTTCTTTTGAATTATTACCATCGCTTACACGATCTACACTACCTACGTTTTCTGCTAACTTTGAAATCACGATCACAATCAAAATAAGTTATTTCAATACAGTATTTTTATTTTCAATTAAAGTATCAGAATTTGCAATCTGGAAGCCATTGGAGAATGTCACGAGAGGCATGTCAACTTACAGTGCTTTCAAGAACTATCGATATTAGTTCTCTTGAAACGACCACTTAAATTGAAATTGAAATATAATGATTGGAAACAGGTCATCATCAATTAAGGTCAAGGTGCTCGTTAAAACAATTGACTAATGATAACTTACTTTTGAAGGAGCATGTATGACAGCTCTTGTAGGCCTGTTTTCGACATCCGTTATTGGTAAGTTCGCTTCATTCTTGTCATCATTTTTACTATTTTGAGATTCATGAGCATCTTCTTTTGAATTATTTCCATCGCTTACACGATCTACACTACCTACGTTTTCTGCAAACTTTGAAATCACAATCACAATCAAAATAAGTTATTTCAATGCAGTATTTTTATTTTTCAATTAAAGTATCACAATTTGCAATCTGGAAGCCATTGGAGAATGCCACGAGAGGCATGTCAACTTACAGTGCTTTCAAGAACTATCGATATTAGTTCTCTTGAAACGACCACTTAAATTGAAATATGATTGGAAACAGGTCATCATCAATTAAGGTCAAGGTGCTCGTTAAAACAATTGACTAATGATAACTTACTTTTGAAGGAGCAGGTATGACAGCTCTTGTAGGCCTATTTTCAACATCCGTTATTTGTAAGTTCGCTTCATTCTTGTCATCATTTTTACTATTTTGAGATTCATGAGCATCTTCTTTTGAATTATTTCCATCGCTTACACGATCTACACTACCTACGTTTTCTGCAAACTTTGAAATCACGATCACAATCAAAATAAGTTATTTCAATACAGTATTTTTATTTTCAATTAAAGTATCACAATTTGCAATCTGGAAGCCATTGGAGAATGTCACGAGAGGCATGTCAACTTACAGTGCTTTCAAGAACTATCGATATTAGTTGTCTTGAAACGACCACTTAAATTGAAATTGAAATATAATGATTGGAAACGGGTCATCTTCAATTAAGGTCAAGGTGCTCGTTAAAACAATTGACTAATGATAACTTACTTTTGAAGGAGCAGGTATGACAGCTCTTGTAGGCCTATTTTCGACATCCGTTATTGGTAAGTTCGCTTCATTCTTGTCATCATTTTTACTGTTTTGAGGTTCATGAGCATCTTCTTTTGAATTATTTCCATCGCTTACACGATCTACACTACCTACGTTTTCTGCTAACTTTGAAATCACAATCACAATCAAAATAAGTTATTTCAATACATTATTTTTATTTGTCAATTAAAGTATTACAATTTGCAATCTGGAAGCCATTGGAGAATGCCACGAGAGGCATTCAACTTACAGAGCTTTCAAGACATATCGATATTAGTTCTCTTGTTGAAACACTTCGTTACGTTTCTAGCTGTCTACGTCAGCTATGGAGTTTGGGTGACTGCAGTAGGCCGAGTCCGGTAAGCTTTCTTTGACGGTGCTTTTTGTTTCGGCGACATCCATTATCCTACCTTTTCATCTTGTTTATTATCATCCTAACTACTTTTATCTGATAACCTGGATCCCATAATTAAAAGCTTACTTTTTGCGAAACCTCCTTTGGAGAACTTTCTTTTCCAAAGTTTGTTTTCTTGTTATCCGCTAATTCAACACTACGTTCGCTTGCGACTTGCTGTCTCGTCCTGTCTTCTTTCGATTCAACAATATTGTCTTCATCATCTTCACAACATTCGTTGCCTTGAATCTTAACAACTTTGTCTAACAGAAAAACTAATAATTCAGAATCTCTGGTTCATAGAAATAAGTACATATAAGTGTACATACAAGCATATTAAAAATGACAAAATGCGCACATAAATTTTACAAAAGTGCTAAAAATGGTAAAAAAAAGGCCTTTTTACAATAAAAATAAATCTTTCTTCATAAATGTCTTCATTCATTAGAGCGCATCTTGTTTATTTTTTCCCGATTTTTTTTGAAATTTTAATATGTGCTTGCTCAATTAATTATTTTTTCCATTTTCATTTTACTATTTCTTACTACAATTTTGAATAACTTAGATCGCGTAATTTCACCTTTACTGTTTTATTTAAATATCTTACAGCTCTTCGGGATTAAAGTTCTATCGGATGTTGTGACGTTATCATATGGCCAGTTTAAGTTAAAAGTAGTTTTTCATCTCTTTCGTAAAAGTTATACACATTTCAAAAAGCGCGCACCGCGCTTAATATACGTGCCCAATCTTCTTCCAAATCTTACATCTTTTTGCTCAATTCATTATCTTCCGATCTGATTTTAACGTACGTGCATGTTTTTAAAAATTAAATGTCAGTAAAATTATAAAAATGCTCACCTATATTCTTCGTCAAAGTGACAAATTAAATTCCAGTTATGTCTGTTTTTATTTAACTACAAACATAAACATGAAAAGCAGCATTGTCTGGTATTATTGGCAACATTGCTGCCTCTCATTCCTAATGTTTATCACAGAGCTCGTTTGACATCGTGACATGGTCTTAACAAATCCCCATCTACAGGGCCGTAGCCAGGATCTGTTAAGGGGGGGGGGGGAGGTTTCGGACACTAAGTATTTGGGTCACTATATTTCATAGCCAAACATAATTAGCCTACTGTAGGTAACCGCAGCGTTCCATTTTTTATGTACGTCAGAAGGCTATATACTTTATGCATGCTGACTGGCAGTGATATATATAAACAATAGGTACGCGGTTGTCTGGCGGTGTGTACTTTGTACGAATCGTTCATGGCCTAGCTCGCTGTAGTGCGGTATTCGTGTCAATATCATGTTATATCCAGGGACCAAAAATGCGTATTTATTTTTCAGGTGAAAATCGGCAATTAATTTGCTACTACTCTTTGAAACAGACAGACACGTTATCGCTCGACGTACGCTCATACAGCAGGGAAGAAGTTAGAGCTATTCACGAACAAATTTACGATTTTTAAAATTTTCGAATAACCCTTGTACTGTGGGTTAAGGGGCGGGGGGGGGGGGTGGTTCGCCCGAATCTATATCTACAGCACCACAACATAACATGTTTACAATTATCACATTAAAACTAATTTATTTATAAAAGCATAACTTTCAATCATCATTCCCGTAAATTAGTCTCATTTTTTAAAATAATTTAGTTATGGTGTACCACGATACGAGCACCAACCAAAATTACAAATTTGTTTAATAAACCGTGTTTACGCGAAATACAAAGGCCTGTTGAATAATCCTACCGCTGCACCCCAACCATTATCTAGTTCCGTTTACACCAGACATTGTTGTATAATTATAAGTCTACATGCAGACACCATACGCCAAACTATGTCACCATGTATTTAATGAACAATACTTACTGGCGACTATTCACATCATGTTTTTGTAATTGCTTTTGCAATATGTCATATGAACCATGTTATAGGCCTACTTACTACGTTGGTCTCCAGAATCACCTTCAGAATGTTCCCTCTTTCTTGATTCGTGGTGTTTTTCGTGTTCATTACATTCCTGGTTGGTATCGATATCATTTAAGTCGTCATGAGCGCTTGCCATTTTGTTCTGCAATGCGTTAGTTAGGCCTAACAATAGCAGAATGTCGTTGTAACATTACACAAACACTAAGTACATAAAATGTATTATTTATAGCTATTTCCTCGTAATAATGTGTACTTTGTTAGTTATTGAGAAGAGGCGTATTTAAATATAATTGTCTGGGAATTTCCAGTTAACATGGTAGAGGGCGGGCGTCGGACTATGATTGAAATCTCCAGCGTTGGTCTTCAGTTTGACAGGGAGATGTTAGGTTATAAATTGGGTATAAAAGTCTAATTTTCTCGTAAAATCCCAAGTTTTGCAAGATGCAACATCAAGAAATGTTATTACCTATATACATAGAACCTACGGATGAAATTTTATTAGGGTACGTTCTTATACCATGGTGAGGGTGATTTTTGACTGGACTATAACAGACAGTGCTAACGAATCCATGTCTCTCTCTCCCCCCCCCCCCCCTCTCTCTTTATTTCTTCATCAACATTCTCACAATCACATAACATTCTGTCGTCGTCATCGCGTTGGAAGAGAGAAAAACACAATATTTTTTTTTTCTTTCAAACGTTTAATTGTATTATCACTACCATTACTACAATGTTTATTGCGGCATTGAATTGATTATTACTACACTACAATTTTTAGTTTTCTTAATGAATTCGTTGTTACTATTATATTGAGGTAGACGCAACGTTAAAATTGCATTGATTTGTACAATAAATTATAAATAGAAAGAGAGAAAAGAGAAAAACACAATATTTTCTTTTTTCTTTCAAACGTTTAATTATTATTATCACTACTATTACTACTACTACAATTGCGGCATTGATTTGTACAATAAAAAATTACTAATACAAAATAAACTACTACTACAAAAACAACAATGTTTTTTTTTTTAAAGTCAATGGATTCGTTGTTTTTTTCTTAATATTGCATTGAGGAAGACGCTTTCGTTTTGTCAGTTGTTGGCGCATCTCATCCCGCAAAGTATCGGCCATCGAAAGCAAACTGTCTTGAAACGTAGAAACCATATCGGTTTCTCGTTTTTGAAAATTTTCTATTACTTGTTGATATTTGATTTCTCTTTCTTCCGATTTGGTGATATGATTTTGGAATTCTATCAACATAGTATTGAATTGTGTTTGTAAAGTAGTCAGTTTTGTTTCTGTTTCACGCAAATCTTGGCGTGCCTGCTCCAATTGGCCTGAGTTGTTGAATGCCAATGTTAGATGAGGGTAGATTATTGACATCACTAATGAAACCTCTCGTCGATGGATACTTGTCCATTAGAGAATCTTCTAAGATTCTTTTTCGCTTGTACTGAAATTTTTCTTTTAATACCGTCATTTGATCTGATATCTGAAGAATCATCTGTCTTGACATCAATCATAAATGCACGATTAATTTGTAAGTCGAATCTTTCTTTTTCGTATGGAAGTCTGCCTTTAACAAAAACTGTGGCTCTACCACAGAGTCGGCAGAGTTAGTTCATCACGTACCTAAAAATTGATTAATAAAATTTGTTTTGTCAGTCTTAAGATGTAAATTGAATAAAATTGTTACATACTTTCAATTGTTTTTTTTTTCTAAATGTTTGGAATTAACTAATTTTATTAATATTATTCCCTGAATATCTTCCATGCTTCATACGACTATAATAATAATAATAATATAAGTTATAAAACAATGGATACCATCCATATAGCCTATAGCCTATATAGCTACCCTTTTCTACTTTGTTTTGTCCCTGGACCCTGCGCGCCTGCTGCCGGATAATATGAACATATTCTAGCAAGGTTAGAACTCCGAGTATAAATCAATTATAAATAAATTGCTAACCATCCAAATTAATAATAATATTTAGGCCTATATCTGTCTCCAACTAGGGCCTAGCTAGGCCCGCCCACAGAGCCTAGGCACTAGCTTCAGGAACAATAGTACCACTGTCAAATGCTTCATAAACACATAGCATGATAGACATCGTGACACGTGAACACGGGCTAGGCGCCGATCCAACCGATTTAACGGTATTTAAAAATCATTTTTTTACAGATAGGCTAAAGGGGCTACATACAATTTTTTGTTCAGTTGATTAATATTGTATCTTACCTTTATATAAAAAGGGATCCAAGTGTATGTATCTTTTCAATTTCTTTAAAAATGACTTTGAAAACCTGGAAATAACCGTAAACTTATATTTTGTAACAACAATTATGGTGACCGAAATATACCGAGAAACCGTATCCGGATATTCACCCCCTGGACATTTACCCCCCGGACAACTACCCCCCGGACAACCACCACCTGGACCACTACCCCCTTAGGACAACTACCCCTTTAGGACAACTACCCCCCGGACAAATACCCCCCGGACAACTACCCCCTTAGGACAACAACCCCCTTAGGACAACTACCCCCTGGACAACTACCCCCCGGACAATTACCCCCTAGGAACAATTACCCCCCGGACAATTACCCCCCGGACAATTACCACCCAGAAAACTATCCCTTTAGAACACCCTAACCACCCAGACCATTCAACAACCTGACTCTGCAACTATTAATTAATAACTATATTTTAATTCGTTACTTTGACGAATTACTATTCATTATTGTAAACAAAAGTAAAAGATTGAACATAAATATAGCCTGGTGGTATAAACTGAAGATTGTCACACATGATCATAGGATAGTCGAACGTATTATATAGTACTCCATGTATTTACTGTAAAGACTGGGTTCGCTAATAATAATAATAATTTTTGCGTCAGGACAATGCTTCGATAACCACTGGTCTTAAAAGAATTAATTTTTGTCTCAAATTTGTCATATATGTATTTTTGTACACTTGAAGAATAATATCACTTTTGATATTTGACCTCAATGTTCACTCACCGAATAAACGTCGATCTTTAAATAAATTCCCCTCAAATAAACGGTGACCATGTCACTCCCATGAAACATCATATGGAATAATCGGCGTCTATTTCCATTAGATTATACCCCCTCCCATTGAATAAACAACTTTCTTCCAATAAATGTCCACCTAAAACCACCTAAACAATAAACAGCCCAGGCCGTTTTTTCAATAAATACGGTACTTTAAATCTAGCACATCTAGGGTCTAGCGTGCTGTTAAACAGAATAATCGGTTAAAAACGGGTGTTTCGAAACTAGAGACCCGAGACCAGAGACCAGAGACCCGAGACCCAATACGAAAAGGGAGACCTAAATATACGAAAAGGGAGACCCACGTATGAAAAGGGAGACCCCACTATACGAAAAGGGAGACCCTAATATACGAAAATGGAGACCTAAATATATGAAAAGGGAGATCAAATATACGAAAAGGGAGACCCAAATATACGAAATGGGAGACCTAAATATACGAAAAGGGAGACCCACTATAAGAAAAGGGAGACCCCACTATACGAAAAGAGAGACCACACTATACGAAAAGGGAGACCCTAATATACGAAAAGGGAGACCCAAATATAGGTCTCCCTTTTCGTATTGGGTCTCGTGTCAGGTCTCTGGTCTCGGGTCTCTAGTTTCGAAACACCCGTTAAAAACAGATGATTTCATTTTTACAGAAACCGGTCCTATATATTTGTCTACTTTTGGATTGGAGGCGGGGTAGTTGACCGGGGGGTAGTTTACCGGGGGGTAGTTGACCGGGGGGTAGTTGACCGGGGGGTAGTTGACCGGGGGGTAGTTATCCTAAGGGGGTAGTTGTCCTAAGGGGGTGGTTGTCCGGGGGGTAGTTGTCCGGGGGGTTGTTATCCTAAGGGGGTAGTTGTCCTAAGGGGGTAGTTGTCCGGGGGGTAGTTGTCCGGGGGGGTAGTTGTCCTAAGGGGGTAGTTGTCCGGGTGGTAAACATCCGGGGGGTAACTGTCTAGGGGGTAGGTGTCCTAGAACCCCGAGAAAGATCGAGGAGTTGGGTTTATTTGATTACTATGTTTCCCGCGGATTCCGCGATCGAACAAAGAAAGTGCGCATGAAATACTCAAATGAAATTCTTGTGCGCAGGTAATATATTATTGTTTGTATCTTTTTTGTTAGACTTGCCCCAAGTCTGTATTATCTTTTTTTTATTTCGACCGCGATTTTTGTCTGAAAAAAGTATCCAAAATCAAGTAGTATACGTATGAAACGCCATATGTGCCAAAATATTTATCTGTTTACTAATATTAAGACAAAACTCCGTCTGAAACCCAGACTACTTTTTTGTTTACACCACCATGACGTCGTTTCACTAGTTCTGACCGATAGAGGGCCAGGTAATTAGCGGTGGCCAGCCGGCCGCGATTTTTTTTTCCGTACGAGAGTTCCTCCATCGGTTCGTTTCGTACTCAATCGACTCTCTTCGGTATTCGGTAAAGTCAGCTCACTGATGCGTGACAACATAATACAATTTACATTTACAAACCGCGAGCTTAATTTCACACAGGCTCTCACAATAGTAAAATAAATCTACACTAATACGAGTTTTGATTTGATGACATTAATTAATAAATACTAGGCCTACTTAGTAATTACATTAAGAACCCAATAGCATATTGAAGATATTTAGGTCTACGACCCAATAGTAGGTCGTATCAGATATTATTTTTTGAAGTTGAACGACCTTTTGTCACGAACGAGAGGCTCTTTTTCTTATCGTTTATGGTATTGTACTAGCCCATGGCTAGGTATTACTTTTGAATTTAAAATGATTATGTACAGTAGGAATTCCTATGCACAGTGTATGTTTTTTATACCTTTTAAAATAATATTATTAAATTAATATTTATATTGTAAGGTAATGGAAATTTTACGTTAAAGGTGTACGTATTAATTATCCCCAATCTTGAAAAAAAGATTTCAGACTTTTAATAATAGGCAACTTTGGAGTTTTAATTAAGTTATAGGCCTACAACTAATATTATTGTTTATTATATGTAATTTGGAAAATCATAAAAAATACATGCAAAGTAAAAAATATTCAATTACGGTACTGACACGACTGCAATAGTACAAATACATTTAATAATAACACATTTTTCAGGAAGCTTATAATTATATGTGATACTATCATCAATTATTAAATTAACACAATATTAAACGCTTTATAAGCAAGCATGTGTTTCTATACATTACAACTTACAAGAATACATGTTACTAATACCATAGAGATATTATAGTGAACATAATATCTCTATGCTAATACTAGGCCTAAATGTATACAATTTTTCAAATGTTACACTTAAAAACCTGAAGAAAATTGTAATTTTCTTGATAAAAACATCTGTTAGTGTTACTTCTGTACATATAATTTCTAACCTACTACTTCATTTTATTAAAATAAAAAATAGTACTAGACTGTAGATGGAATGTACTACATTGAAGCACACGTACGTAGGGCTAGGCTAGCTGGCCTTGCTTGTGACGACCAACAAAGTGCTGCTGCTGTGTGTGTGTGTTACTGTTTGTGAATCTGATGGTACATACATTGGTTTGTGGCTGCCTATACAGTATTATATTATTAAAATTCTAGGACTATTATTATTATTACAATGACGTTCAGTACTACTATTAATATTTATTATTATATTTACAGTGAGTATAGTATTAGGCCTCTAGTATAGTATGTATAAATTTGTCACTCGTGCAAAGAAGCTGCTCACGTTTTGTGATACGGGTTGGGTAGGTTTGGCCAGTATGCGTACCTTTTTATGGCCAGCGGGCGTCCCGGAAATTGCGCAATATGGCCAGCGGGCGTCCAATTATTGCGCAATATTTGTTCAATGGCAGCGTCCGCTCCGTGCGTGTGAAATACGTACAATGCGACACAGATGGCGCTATATACATAATTAATTTTATATATACAGAATTTGCAAGTAGGGCAAGGCTGAACTGAGGCCTCTAAAATCCAATCTATCTGTTCAGAGCAGGCTAGTAGCCAAAGTTAAACTGATTTAGTAAATTATACTACTGTATTTTAGGGCCTAATTAATAACAATAATTATTAATAGTTTTAACTATTATAATGTCAATCAAAAAACATTTTAAATGAAATTTCACATTATTTAATATTTTTTTTCTGATAAATAATAATAGTACGTGGCCGGCCGGCATCTCGCGCGGAAAATGTAAATATAACGCCCTCTCTGTCGCATTGTACGTATTTACACACAGAACAAGAAAATTTAACTGATGAATTATTCATGTTTATTTTGTGACGTTTCATGAAGGGGTCCCCAACTTATGTACGAAAAAAAAAATCGCCGCCCGCTGGCCATATTGCGCAATTTCCGGGACGCCCGCTGGCCATAAAAAGGTACGCATACTGGCCAAACCTACCCAACCCTGTAGCGTTTTGTGGTTGCTGTCACGCATCAGTGAGCATCGGTGGCTTACCGAAGAGTCGATTGAGTCCGAAACGAACCGATGGAGGAACTCTCGTACGGAAAAAAAAATCGCCAGCCGGCCATATAAAGAGTTACGACATTGGATTATAGTCGATCACGTGATATGCAGATCAAAATGTGTCAAACTTGTCTCCATTAATGCATGTAAAGTATAGGAGCAACAAAATACTTTCAACTTTTTCTTATATTTAAAAAAATGTAATTGCACATTTTACGGTAAAATATCGACGTGCACAGCGTACAGAAGTACTTGCGCCAAAGAATATTGCGCGTGCGTGCGTTAGTACATTATAACGTTCTATTGATTGATTTTGGAACAAAACATCCCATAACTACGTCCTATTAATAAAAATTATGTAATATTTTCAATTCATAATGCATGCTTTGATGACTAAATAAAATAATAATGTGTTGAGGATATATTTGTTAATATACTGAAAAGGGTATGAACAATATTAAAATAATAAAGGCAAATTATTACAAATGAAATGATGAACGAGTCTCTGAATGTTAATAACGTTGGCGGCGCATTTTGTGTAAAAAACACACAGAAAGCCATATACTGCATAAAAATAGGGGTGAATTTGTTTGTTTTTTGTATTGGTTCATTCTTTGATGTATCCTAACTTCCATGTAGGCCCTAGCATTTATTTGTTTGTTATTATAACAAATATATATATATTTTAACAAATCAATACCATTAATAAAATTATTTACTAAAATAAAAACGGAATCTAAGCGTTATTTCATTGACAACAAAATCTAAAAATAATGCATGAACGGATCATGAGTTTGAAAGGTGAGTGAGTAAACATCCTGAGGCAGTTTGGAATAGCCAAGGCTATGCGGTTTGTTTGATGCAGTAGTAGCATATTGCACACATCTTTTAATTGGATTAAAGTAGAATCTGACTTCGTACTCTCTCCTTTTATTTTACATCTCCCTGCTTTAACTTTAGAAACTTAAACTTTCAGGTAAAAGGTCTTAATGAAACAAAAACAATAATCTCAAACTCGACAAATTTAAATTAGGCCTAGGCCTAGGCTAGGCCTATACCTATCCCCAACAAAAGGCCTAGATGTGTTCAATTGTGGTTTAGTATCTTAAAACTGTGCATCTCTCTCCCTTTCGTGAGGAAACTCACTTCTATTTCATTTCAAACTTTCAGTACTACAGAAATAAAAATATCAAGATTAACCGGGATTCCGGCCCGATGCCACCTTGTCTATTACCAACGGCCATTGCCACCCGGCCAATTACCCGCCCGTCCTATTACCCGCCCGTCCTTTTTGCCAACCGGCCTTTTGCCAACTTAGGCCTTTTGCGGCCTGGCCTTTTGCAGTAATGGGCAGACCCGATTAAAACTTATAAAAACATTTACATTAGGCCTACATGCATATTGATTTCTATTAAATTCCTAATTTCTATCGGAAAATGTTTCAAACCATTGAGTTTGCATACACTTTTCTGACTCAATTTGATTTTGTCGCAACATCAAGTCATTTATGATCTGCCAGTTATCTGCCATTTCTCTGTATGATGTCTATAAAAACAAGAACTGCTGTTCTTTTTACGATAATCCCTGCATTTTTCGTACAGGAAACAAAAACCGAAAACACTTTTCATCCTAGAGCTATTAGATTACCATTAATTCTGTCTGACGGAAATATTGTTTTCAAAAGTTCAATCAGATGACGTCATTATAATTGTTTGAAGGTTTGCATGGCGAAATCAAATGTTGATATAAAGTTTGCGGTACACCACGTGTACTTATTTAGTTCTGAAAATAACTGTTGATTTTCTCGACGTTTCGATCAATATGCTTTGATCGTCCTCATGAGAGTGAGAATGTCATTATAATTAATATTGTGACGATACAACGTTCCAATTGTTCTTTTTGAACATGACGTCATTTGATTTGATTTGATACCGGACCGACAGACCGACATAGTGAACTATAGAGTCGCGTCCACGCGACTAAAAATACCAGGCAGCATAAAATGGTTAATACCTATTTAATTAGTTCTCGTAATTAACGAACGCGGACTGGGATTAAAGGCAGTGGTCAATTAAGTCTGTATAGAAAGGGAAGGGCTCACAACTAAAAAAAGTTTACCATCCCCTCTTGGGGAACCGTGGCCAATCGCAAATCGCACAATCACTGGCCCATTTAAAAAAAACTATAATTGCTTTACACCAAACCGGGTAGTAACAAAGTGCGAGGCAGCGAGGCACGCGAGGCAGGGAAGGCATGCGAGGCAAGTCAGAAATTTATGCGAGGCATCGTTTTACCATCATCAAAAAATGCGAGGCATCATTTTATCATTTCTCAAAATTGCAAGGCAGGAAATCACCGAAATTGAAGTAGCCTAGTAGGCCTAGGCCCGCTAGGCTAGTTTCCTTTTGCACCTGCCTTGTAATTTAACCAAGGCTTTATCCTGAATACCACAGCTTAGAATTAGTAGGCCTACTTTAATGAAGAAAAATCACATAAAAGTAACAATAAATCCATTAAATTGGTGATTTTACAGACGTTGTTTTTCTCGCATTTCGCACACTCAATGTTCAATATTTTGGTTTCTATGGAACGCCAAAAGAGCAAAATTAATTAGAGGGCTAAAAACTCTGTGGAATCCATTTATATTTAACGCATTATTTGGTGAAAATCAAGTACAATTTCAATAGATTTTGTCACTGTCAGTAAGGAAAAATGTTACTGTTGATAATGTACACGGTTTCGTTAACCTTTTAAAGAATAAAATAGAAAAATTCATCATAATATCCTTAGTAGGATGTCCTAGGTCTAGACTAGGTAGTGATGTTGATTTAGGATCGATTATTATTCTTTGAAAACAGAACAGTATCAGCAGTAACATATTACAACATTTTTATTGACAAATTAACAAATATATTGAAATAAAACGTGTTTTTCACCAATAAATGCATGAGAAATTGACGCATTCCACTGAGTTTTAGTCCTCTATTATCGTTGCTCTTTTGGCGCTCCATAGAAACAGAAATATTGAACATTGAATAAGTGAAATTCGCGAACAGTGTGCGAGAAACACGCCTGTAAAATCATTAATTTAAGGATTTATTTGTTACTTTTTATGTGATTCTTTCATTAAAGTACTCATGAGGTATACTTCTAAGGTGTGGTATTCACACGATAAAGTTAGTTATCAAATTTGGAGTAAAAATATAAGCGAAGGAAACTAGCGCCAGGTTTATTAGTACGTACATGGACAACAATAAATAAAAATCGTTCGTAATATACCTAGCTTACTAAAACAGGAATAGTGTATCATTATTAAATATTACACCAATTATTATTTTATCAAAATTGATTAAACTATTTTCTACATAGGCCTTTATCTAGGTTGGGGCTAAGCATATTAGCTAAAGTTTAATTTTAGGCCTAGTATTACAATTGTCGGACGTAAGTCTTTTTTCACACGCGCTCCAGAATTCTGTCGCAATTTTTTTCTTTGCGGCATGTTATTGGATCGGCATATCAGTTACCTTTTATTCACCGCCAGTTATTGAACTTGTCCTGGCAATCGCTGTTCACCTTATTTGCGAGAGAGGTACACGTGTTGTTCCTAGAGAATGGAATGTCAAAAATGTCTTTGGCACGCCGCTCAGAGAGAAGTCTGTGCGTTGCTGCTGAAACCACGTGCTATAGGAGGGGAATGCACCACAATCCTCTGAGCTGAGGGCTGAATCATTCCGCTACCTGCTAAATAGTAAAGAGGGATTTTCCATCTCTCGGGTCTACCGGATCTAGGCGCAGGGGTGTGACAAAATATTATTTTCACTCTGCTATGTTCGAGAGACATGTGAGTGAACACGCTCGAAATGCCAACAAACATTGGAGTCATTTGATGAGTGTGTCGCTATAACAATTATTGTTTATCGAAAGTTGAAGACTGTCGTTCAGATTTTTGAACCGTAGTTTGGGCACTTTTGTAAAAGTAAAATTTGACACGATATGACTTGAATGAAAAAACAATCGTTACATAAAAATAAACAACATGATGAGTGTATACACGAATCTATTTAGATACGCTTGTATCGATTGATTATTAGGCCTATAATATAGCATAATAGCACGTTAAGATATGCCTCGCACCTTTTTGAAATTGTAAACTATATGCCTCGCATGCCTCGCACTTTTGGAAATGATAAAATTATGCCTCGCACAAATATTTGGCATGCCGCGCATGCCTCGCTTGCCTCGCGTGCCTCGCTGCCTCGCACTTTGTCAACACTCCACCAAACCTATTCACCACAATACAATAGGCATAGTAGTAGGCCTATAGTTGATAACTTGCTAAACAACACGAATCCGAAAAAAAAACACTAGGCCAGCCTACTGTAATTTAAAGAGGTATTGTCGATCCAGTTTTTGGTCAATGAATAAATAATAAAAGCAGGCCACCGTATCCATAATTGACGCGAATACTGTGACCGTACCCCTAGCAACAACAATACATTGTATGCACTCTAACTGTATCACTATCAAGGATAGTGTTGCAATTGATTATAGGCCTATCCTAGAAGCAGCAGCCGAGAGAGACTCGGATCTTCTTGTTTAAATGTGATGGAAAGAAAAGAGGGTACTTTATTTATAATATACCTAGGCCTAGTCTTTTTGTTAACTGAACTAAAAAAAAAGTCATCATGATGATATGTACTGTAGGCCTATCATAGGCCTAGACCCGCTATGCCTAGCCAAGCTAGGTAGCTAGAGGGGAAGGCCTAGCCAACTTAGGTCTAGGCCTAGACCTAGTGCTAGGTACAGTAGGCTACTACTAAGGGAGCTATAGCCTAGGCCTAGTAGTAATAGCCTGCGCTAATGCACTTTGTCTAGGGCGGCCTAGGATTCCGGCGGCCAATTTTCTTTTTTTGTTTGATCTTTTTTTCTTCTCCACCGTGCTTCCTTGTTTGTAGATCAAGTGTTTTGATGAGTGATGGCCTTTCTTGTACTGCATGTGGGAGGTATAATAATAAGGCCCTCATTAAACAAATAATTTAAGTAGGCTAGGCCTAATAATAGATTTAAACAATTCAGTTTCCTGTTTGGTTATAGCCTAGGACTAATAGGATCTGGTCTAGCCTAGGGCCTATACCTAGCTATCTAGGCTGGAGGCCTTTCTATGTCAGTACTATGATGATTGGGAACTCTCTGAGTCCATCCATAACAAACATGATCATGAATTGATTGTGAGTATTGCCGGGCCTAGTTCTGTATTTGCTTACTCTGAATACAGTTATTCTTTGTAATGGTGTTAGTAAATATTTGAGCAGAAAGACCATGGCAACGAAGTATACATTCTAAAATACTCATCATATGCAACACATGTATTGAAATGTTTAATCCAAGCAAGATGTTTTAATCAACTCAAAATTGTACTTTATTATTACCAAGGCAAGAATAAAGTCTGAATTGTATTTGTGTCAACCAAGGAATATTAAATATCACAAAAGTTGACAAGAATCTTGTTATGTATCGGTGAATTCATTGAGTAGTAAAGTACAACTATTTTAATGAAACAATGGCATCAACCAAAAAGTCAGGAAATAAAATTGTTGTTCCACTAACTAAAAACCTGATGACAACAAACGAAAAGGTTTATCGAATGCTGAAGACACCAGAAGCACAGAAATCTTTAAATCTTAATGACAAAATGCCTTCAATCTCATCTTTCTGTGGTGAGCATGTACATTTAAGAGCAATAGATATGGCAACTTGCTCTAGGTTATCAATGCAATCAGGAGATAGTCTACAGGTGAATCCGTCAATTGCAGGTATCCTTGTTATGTTAATAATATTATTCACTTTCTCTGGTTTGTTATTGGTGAAACTATGGTTCAGAACGACATTAAATTATTTATGTACCGAGGACAGTAGTCCACTACTCGTCTTTTTTTTTTAAAATTAGTCTCAAGCCCACAGACCTATTATTAAGTCAAGTCTATATTAAATAAAAAGAAACATATTTTTATCATACAACATTTTAGGTACAACTCTTGCCTTACTAGAAGCTGCAGAGAAGGGTGATTCAAACAAGGTACAACAACTATTGAAGGCAGAATACTTCAATGTTGATTACAAAAGAAATGAAGATTTTCGCACAGCTCTTCACAGAGGATGCCAATATGGCCATACTCAAGTAGTAAGGCAACTTTTAAAGGTAGTGCACCGTACAATTATTTAGTATACATAATTCAAACAGTATACTCAACATTTTGACAGGGAAAATAATTAAATGGCGAGTAATAACATGGGTGCCTTAATTTTGTCTAAATACAATTACAGGATTAAAAATTAATATAAATAGAGAATTAAATATAAATACTTATTGTTTTGGTAATTTCATTTGGATGTTAACTTATTAAAATGAAATATTTTTATTGAATATGTTGTCAGGGAGGTGCAGACCCAAACTTTAGAATGAGCTCTGGAAAAACTTTATTGCATGAAGCATGTGTTTTAGGTCACCATGATATTGTTTTGCTTCTGTTGGACTTTATTCAAGATGTAGATACAATTGATAACCAGGGCCAAAATGCATGTCATGTAGCCGCATATCATGGAGAGAATCGGTGCTTAGCAATGTTAGCTAACAAGGGTATGCAAATCATTCTCTTTTAAATAATAAATAAAATTAATAAATAAATAATAATAAAATGAAACTATTAATATCCTAAATATTATTATACAAATAATGAACGTTCATAAGTTGGATGGTGAGAATGTTATAGAGCAGTCAATATTTCATTTAATGAAATGTTCTCTCGATCCATTCAACGAATGCAATACATTCATTATTTGTTTTAACACACCTACTGGCTTGAATGAATATTTATTCAATTTATCTGTCGGAAATCATTGACGGTTATTATAATTATATATATCGCATACTACAGTACACGACATTGATTTTCTAACACGATTTTCAAAACAAATTTTAATTAAAAAATGAAATAACTATAGGTTTTATTATTCATAGGTGCTGATTGTGCACTTTTTGATAACAGAGGCCGGACACCAGCTCATTTAGCAGCGCAGAAAAATCATCCACAAATTTTGGAAAGCTTAAGTATACATGGTGTTGACATTGAAACTGCTGATGAGAATGGTAAAAGGCCATTGCACTATGCTGCTATGCAAGGAGGTAAAATTAACAACAGAAAAGTGTCCAATTTACAATACAATACTTAGCAATGTTCCTGAATATTGCTTCAGGTGATGCATGAGAAGCAATCAACACTATCATTATATTTGTAAAGAGTTACAGTATCATGAAAATGCCCAATATCTCCGACTAGTCCCTGCCACAGGTACAGGTAATCCCAAATTTTAAACATGCCAATTCTCATTTTTGTGTAGTTTCCATACAAAAAATTATCTTACTGTATTAGCTTTGCTAGCAAGTAATTTTGAATGAGCATTCCATATGATGGTATCATGAATATTTCAGATCCCAGGTCTTGCATTACAGAGTAAATAACTTTGAATTATGGTTGCAATTTACTGTTTTAAATATATGATTTTTTTTTTTCAGGGTTGGAATGTCTGGTTAAATTAATCCAATGTAATTGTGATGCATCGGTACATGATGCTTTAGGTTGTATTGCAGCACATTATGCTTCGGCTTACAATCATATCGAGTGTTTACGCTTTCTCATCAAGCATGGTGCTACATTTACAAGTGTTGATGCATCTGGAAAGACCTTAGCTCATTGGGCAGCTCAAAACGGTGCTACAACAACTCTACATTGGTTATTTGAAAAGGGTGCTGATCCGAATATCCAAGATGGTATGAACAAAATTGAAACTAGATTTAATTCATCACTATGACGAATTATATTGTTATATTGATTGATTTTGTAAGAATCTTTAATAATTTATAACATATGAAAAATAGGATCTTGCTATTAAAGTAAATACAATAGCCGGTATCAAAATCCGATCAAAGATACCTCTGTGTATAATGTCATAAACCACCTTGTTACATAATAATAAAGACATGCGTATAATCTATACACTAAGAAATAAAATTGAACAGACAATACGGATGTAAAAAAAGTCTTATTTCGATCTCTGTACCTTGGGTTATAATAATGCATATAACCTAATTAACTGGTATTATGGTATCACAAATTTTATACCAAGCAAACAATGTAAATTGTAATATCTACACACAGATCTAATGTACTTTTTGTTTGAACCTATTTCCACAATCTTTTTTATATTATATAGACAATGGAAATACTGCTGGACACTTAGCAGCTGCAAATGGACATGCAAAGTGTTTTAATTGCTATCTTCAACACAGTGGTTGTTTAGAATTAACTAATAAACGTGATGAGAAAACTATCGACATTGCAAGAAGATTTGGACATCCATTTTTAATAAGCAGAGCATGTAAGTTGAGGCTATTTTAAAATAACCCAGGACAGATTATTACTGGTTAGTTTGGACTTTCACAATAATGTAAATATATTACTATATTTCAGGTAGTAATGATATTACTTGTGTACATTGTCAAGATAAATCAGATATGATTAACTGGGAAAAAAATCATCAACCAACTAGAGTACAAAGGTCAATGGCCAGCATACACAGTAACTCATACAAAACCACGCTTCCAGACAAACAGTACGTTATTTTATAATACTATACACTATAAATTGTTTTATAAAACAAATAATAAATGTACTGTATTCGTTGAATGGTAAGAGTATTTCTTCACAAGTTGAAAGGAATTTAAACTCATAAAATAATTTTCACCATCCAACTTCAACTCCAAAAAATGTACACTTTTTTAAAGTCTTAACTTGTAAGAATTGTCATCGGTTTTCATTCATAATATAGTATATTTTGATTATTTCCAGAAAGCTGCCTAAAACTAGAAAGAAAGTTTCAAAAAAAGAGAAATATAAACATGAAATTGAGCTACCAAAACGAGACTTGGCTACGCGTTATTTCACTGCCTAATATTATACAAATAATGAATGTTTATGAGTAATAATGGCACAAGGTGAATGGTTATAACCTTTCATCATTCACCTCATGCCATTATTTGTACCATTACACAACTATAAAACATTCATAACTTGTCATTTGAAATTGCACAAAAGGACAGCGCGCCTGCTAACATATTGATGCAGCTGGTTGCAACATTCAAGAAAGTTCACATCAAACAATGTAGGAGTATCAGGATCATCCAGCACTTGCTTTTATTTAATGTAATTCATTGTTACAGACTAAAATGTGAACAATCATCACAATGTGGCATTCCCAGAGCATGCATTCAACAGCCTAAATAAAATGTTTTATGTACCATATTACTGTACCAACATTTAGTTGTATATAACAGCTTTTTGTAATTTTGCACAATTCCTACAGAAAACAAATATTTATATACTATAAGATAAGTTAAGCAGAGTAAATTCTTGCAAAGTAGTGTAGTGTTACCCAATTATTTTAGCATGTAAATTGACTAAAAAATTATCTGTTTTGAATAATGCAATTTCCATGTGAACAATTTTTTGAACATCAAGAGAATAGTTGCTACACATTTTGCAATGAACGGTTATCGGAGTCTCTGTACAAGCACTGCATTTTGCAATGAACGGTTATCTGAGTCTCTGTACAAGCACTGCACGGTTATCTGAGTCTCTGTACAAGCACTGCATTTTGCAACTTGGCATCTTCTATTGTTTCATTATCCACTCTGTACTCCTTATTTGGAAATGTTGTCATTAAAGCAAAGTTTTGACCAGCATATTGAGGACGTGATCTGTAATAATTTTACTACTTAAGAAAAACACTTTTAAAATATGGTATTTGTGTTGCAAACAAACATGACAATAGAAGTGCAACTTTAATATGAATCATAATGTAAAATCAATTTTCATAATATACAAAGTTAATAAATAAAATTATATTTTATCTGCTACACTGTAGTATCTTCTTTCACTATATTATACCTACATTCGAAAATATTATTATACTGTAGTACATATTAACAATTTCTAATGAGAAAAAATAATAAAATTGTTGTGCCCTAAAATTACAATTTTCCATGTACTGTATAATAAAAAAACATCAATCTTATATAGCACTTACTACACAAAGCCTCTTAGCGCTTCACATTATTACCCAATCATCAAACACATCTGGAAACATACTCACACATGATGTTGCAGCCAGTAATTGGCTCAGTTGTGTTTTGATGAGGCAAATGTAAGTAAAGTATCTTGCCTAAAGAAATACAAACAATGCTTTGGATTTTGGATCTCGCACTCAATAGTCCAACACACTGCACCACACACCGTGGTCAGGTTTAAGTATTTTTAAATTTCATAGCCATCCTCATCACCAAAACCCAGAAATTCTATAGAACCATCATCTCTATCATCAAATAAAAGAAGTGTTAGATCATTTTTCATATCTTTTTTGGGTTGTGGGTGCTGTGAAAATTCTCTACAAACTATCACTTTGCTGGCCTCTGAACCATCTAATGCATTTGAAATTCCACACTTTAAAAACATCTTTTTAATTTTTTCTTCCGATACAGATTTCCAGGCTTCACTAACCCAGTTTATTACTTGACATCTTGATGGAGTCATCATAATTGCATCAGTTGCCTTTTCTTTATTAGCCAAAACCCATGTTTTCCAAAGTTTATCCAACTTATTTGTGAATGCCATGTTTACACAAGCATCCATCATTCTAGAAATAGAAGTACAGCCACCAGGTATACAAACTGTTGCAATGTTGGCATCTTCCAACAACTTGCATGTTGTAGTTGCATTGTAAGAATTAGGCCTATCCAATATCACTAACAAAGGTAGACTTTCATCAAACTCTCTTAAAGCATCAAGTCTACTAAGCAACCACTTACTTTGAATGTGTCCATTAGAAGAAGCTCCTACTCTAACATTAGCAGGCAAGCAAAAGTCCGGCTTAATTGAGGGAGGAATATCTCCATTTTGTTTTTTGAAAATAATACATGCAGGTAGTTTGCAGCCATCAGCACATACACACAAACAAACTGAAAATCCCCTTTTCTGTATTGTCAGTTTTTCATTATCATTGCTTGCTTCTATCAGCTCTTTACCTTCACCTCCATCAACATGTTGTAATACTTGTGTTGATAACTCCTTTTTATTAGCATGTATAAATTCATCTCTGATGTTACCAACATGTATTAACTCATTTCTGCCATCATCTGTGGACAACACTTTGATTAAACCTTCATTTCCAGATGTAGTTAACACTTTCATTAAATCTTCACTACTTGTTGGTTCAAATTGTAGTAAATCTTCATCAACATCTATTAATGGCATCTGTATTAATTCTCCATCAGTTGCACTTGCTATTGTCTGCTTTACTTTCTGTTCCTGTGAGCTTTCAATCATACTATTAAAACGAACAACAATTTGGTGCATATTTACAATTTGATGTGTGGATAAATGTAGATTCTTCCGCTTTTTAATGATTGTTCTTTGAAATAGTAACATTTCTTCCTGAGAATCATCTGTACAATGTTCATTAGATCCTGATTGCATTGTAACATTGGATCGGGTCTTCCATCTCTTCAACCAGCCATTTGATGCAGTGAAATTATTAATATTCAGTTCCTTAGATATTTCAAAGGCTTTTTTCTGTAGCATAGAATTAGTTACTACTATTTCATTACTACGCTGTTGCTCCAAGAACACTAGTAGTTTTTGGTCCATTTCGCAACTCAGTGGTTTTTGACCACAACTTATCTTTTTCTTTTTCTTTAAACCTGATGAACCACAAAGAAGAAGCAACTCTTGGTAATTTCGGTCCCACTCACGGATACATTTTCTGTCACATCCAAAAAGCATAGCTGTTGACGCTTGGCTTGAATTATTTTCTCGATGCCACTGTATAATATCAACCTTTTCTTGCATTGTCCAAGACTTCCTTTTGACAGGAACATGCTCTAATTTGTCTTTGTTATGTCTTTTAGGTGACTTTTTTTCTTTATTTTTGGCCAAATTTTCCTCAGAGAACATCTTTTTCCCATTCATCTTTCTGTACTCAGTTAAGAAAATCAATTCTTATACTTTCACCAAGGAAACTGATAAGGGGAATTCTATTCCTGTTTAGCTGTAAGCTATTAATATCAGCGAATGGCAAATAGTGAAGTAGCACAGTGAACAATATATTTCATATTACGCTACAACTCAAATTTGTTTGTAGAATGAAAAAACTAACAATAATCCTCCTCATCAAATATTAAGTATCTTACTATCAATAATTGACAATGGTCATTGCAGATACAACAAAAAAACAACTTGCAGAACTACCTAACTTCAATCTCTAAATAGCGAGCTAACGAATTGTGTTCAAGTAACCCTTTTACACTGCCAGGAAATATGCAAATGTAACACAGATCAGCAACAATCAAATGAGAAATTGGTGGCCAGTATAAAATTGACTGAATGAAAGTGGCTAATGAAGCAAAATGCATTTAGCGTCAAATTAACTTGATGCATGCCCATGTTCGCAATATACCGTACACAGTCGTTCTTTAGATATAAATCCGATTTGTTGGCATTAAAACAAATTGTAGTAGACTGGAAATATTGTACCTTTAGCAGGTGTAAAGAAATAGTATTATAAGATTAAAAATCACATTTTAAAAGACAATTTGTCCAGATTTGTTTTCAGTTCAGGAGTGTGAAAGGGGTATAGTATACTGTACGATAATTTAAATATTAGGTTTAGCAGTTAATGTGTTTACATTCTCAATTCAATGTACAGTAAAAATACCAATGCTGTTATAGTGATAGATGTTATACACAGTTAAATATTATTTATTTTCATTATGATATTGAAGATGTATTGTTTGCAAAACACACACAAAAATAATGAATAAAAACAAACTTTAAATAGGCCATTTAAATAAAATAAATACACGCAGAAAAAAAACACCACAAAATAAAGATTTTGCTTCTAAAAAATACCGGTGTCTGGAAGCCTGTTGATTATATTTGTCTTGAAGTTACAGTTTATTGGGTAAATACTTTAACAAAACTTTTGTAACAAATATTTTTATGCGACAATACATCTTTAATAATACTATGTTCATACCTATCTATATCGATCAAATAAATAATAGTTCACAATACAACTCAATCAATAGTGGCAAATGACATACACAGTGCAACACTATAATTACAACACTTAATTGGCTTATCAAAATGATTTCAAGAGGTCTAGTTTAGCAGTTCCTTGTCAATGAACGAAACTAAGCCATAAACCCTAATATTAATTTATTTTCATTAATAATTAAAAGTATATAACAGTATATAATATTTAATAATTCAGTAAAGGATACGCAACAATGAAATTTCTGATATTTCCTAATGTGTGAGTATTATTGAACTTCCCAACAAGTCTGTTGAACAAATTAAACAAACACTTTATTAGTTTAATTAATTAGTCATCATCTGATAATTCAATGGTTTATTAAAAATAAGTGGCATTGCAGAAAAATCTGAATTGCAAATTTACATTCAAATATAAAAAGTATAAAAATGTATATAAAATACTAGCAATTATACCCGCCCCAGGGTGGGTGTCAAAATTAGTTTAAAGCCTTCTCAGTACATACACCCGCTGCCAGTATCCTCCTATACTCACCAACTCCTCCACCTCTCTCCAATAACACCCCACACTCTTTTTAAAAAACAAATTCTTCCCAGTAAAAATTTAAATTCAACTTTAGCTTCAAAATGAAAGGGGTATACATAGTTATGATAGGCCTAAAACAGTATAAATGAATAGGTGTCATATTGGCTTAAAATATCTAATTTTGATACTGCAGCCCCGGCCTTCTTATCTCCTCTCACCATCCCAGCCAAAATCAACAAACCTTAACTTTTCCCAGTACAATTTCAATTATGTTGTACTATTTCCTCCAAATTCCAGTATCTCCACCCTTCCCCCTTCCAACATGATGTGTTTAAGACGTGTGTTAAGCCATTACTCCCAACCCATAACCCCTCAGTGGCAGTTTTCAAACGTAGTTTGTACATTACATTTTGCTATTGATTTTTGTTTTTCGTACCTTCTGTAGTAGATTCCATTCATTTTGATGAACTTTAATTGCAAAATAACGACAAACGTGCACGTTAAAATTTAATAATCGTGTGCTAAAAAATGTAAGTAATTTAATGCAAATTTGTGCAAAAATATACCTGTTTTAATCGGTTATAGCTCCCCCATTTTTTAAATTTTATTATGGAAGCCAATCAATTCATGTAAAATGTATATCTACTAAAATTTCTCTCTTTCTCTTTCTTTCTCTCTCTCTTTTTTTAAAAGATGGCCTCGTATTTTTATCTACAGATGCTATACTGTATATAACATAAAACGTGTATTCCGTAAATACTTTATGCTTTATGACACAAAATAGGTACAATTCATCACTGTAAACATATTTAATTCATGTCATAGGATGGCACAATAATTGTCGCCCTTTATATTTGAACATGTTGCGTTTGTGCGGATAACCCTAAATCGTCAAAGTGACAGTTCAAATCAGGTATTACGAAAGCCAGGCAACTGAAACTGCTAATTCTGTTTTTTCCAACAATTCCTCATCTTGTAGATTTAATTATTAATTAATTAATCAAGATCATGTAAACAATCTAAAAATCGATCTCCAAAAATTCTGTTGCCAAATCGAATGTTCAATGTTGTTATTAATTTTAAAATAGGTGGCGCTGTTGGATTCCGTGTTCAGAATCACAGTAATTTTTTTCTATATGCGAAAAGAATTTGTTAAAAAAAAAATAGAGAAAAAGTACAATTTAATGATCGTTAAATAGTGAGTATTATATAACACCTATATAAATTCCTGTCATTTGATTGGACGAATGTGGGTCACATGGCGTGCAATAGTACGCACTATTCAACGATCGTTAAATAGTACTTTTTGAAACATTTTTGTGTACGAAAAAAAAACGTCTAGATGTTATATAAAACAAATAATGAATGTTTTGTATTCGTGTAATGGTACAAATAATGGCACTTGGTGAATGATGAAAGGTTATATCAACTCGGCTTTGCCTCGTTGATATAACCTTTCATCATTCACCTCGTGCCATTATTTGTACCATTGCACTCATAAACATTCATTATTTGTATACTATTGCACACCACGTGACCCACAATCTTCCAATCAAATGACAGGAACTTATTTAGATGTTATATAATATGGCATATGGAAGACTCACAATGTAGATTTATGTATGTTGCATACACATTTGTGTATCGGACGTTGTCTAGTAAGGCCATGGATTATATTAAACCTAGTTCAGAGATCAACCACGGATTAACAAATGCTCTTTGTGATGCAACAATGATTTTGACACTGGCAATGAACAAACATGACCATGATCAGCAGCTACGATGAACAATACTTCTCGATATATCACATGATTTAGATTCTGGTCAAGCTGTCAGCTGAATTAAACTGTCTGACATTACAAACCCTGTGAAGCCATGAGTTTGGACAATTTTACTAAAGTAAAAAAATATATTGGTGTTTGATATTACCTAGATCCATCAGCTAATCTTAACTGGATACTCGTGTGTGGTTGAGATGTGTCTACTTGTATTGCTTGTTGGCCTACAGATCCTGAGCTTGATGAAGCTGCACTGCTGGCCGTAGCTATCACATTTGGTGCTGGACTATTAACAATGAATAAAGAGAATGAACAGACTGATTTACAACACACATTTTAAAAGGGCTGCAAAATGTACCAACTAAACCAATATAATTAAAAGAGGATTATTAAACTATGATTGAATTACATTTTTTTAAATTACATTTTGATAAATATATTAAGAATTTAATTCACATTTTTATCAATTTGCAATTAAATGTGATGGTGTACAACACTTATGAAAATGACACTAAAAAGACATGGAATTAAGAATTTGTTTTTGTTTTTACTCTTCCCACCTTTTGAATATAATGAATGTTTTTTTCATAGTTTATATTCAAATATGAGTGACTTTTCTGTACCTTCCTAGCAAATTACCGACACCAGAAAATGCTTTGACTTTGGGCTTAGGAGCTGTATACTCCTCTTCTCTATGATCTTCCATATCTAGGTGAACTTCACCACCCCTTGCCTGTTGTAAAAGTTCATGTGGTATTTCCCTATTTAAAAAGAAAATTAAGAAATATTGTTAAATCAAATGTGATTAAATATGTAAAAAATGTGTGAAAACTTTAAACTCAATGAAAAATAATTGGGGTTTTTTCATAATTGTTATATACTGTATTCATGTCATTTAATAACCAATCACACTGTTCACCTGCCTGCCATCCAACCTCCTCCTCCTGCCACCCCTTTGCTGCTGGCTATCAGGATTGTTGTACATCATGAAATTAATGAGGCAACATTCAAAAGCCAGTTTATTATTCCTATTTTGCAATCAATCATGGACACACATATTTAAATACTGAAATTTATAATTACTGAACTGAAATTCATATTACTGAACAGGATCAACAATTTAATAAATATAACTAAACAACAATAAACCCTTTCTTGTACTTGTCCTAGATCTGTGGTGTCCACTAATAGGAGGTTCAGCTGTAAATCTGACAAAAAAAACTATACCCTTTGCTTATACTTCCAAGGAATGTTGCATTTTTTTTATCTTTGTAATCACGCAACTCTTCATCGTTGATGGTAAATCCATTTTTCCAAAGCTTAACTTTACAGTGCATTTCTTTTTCTTCTTTTTTCAATTTTTGTCCATGTACAGTTTGACTTGGTTTATCTTCTGTGTCTCCTAATCTGTAGCCTACTCCAGCAAAATTCCTTGGTTTTGAAGCCATGATAGGATTGCTACCAGCAGATACTTCCTCTGCACCATGTCTGTGACATTTTAAATAGTAAAAACATTATAGTTCAAACTGTGAAATATTTACTTTAAATCACTGTTAGTGTTTAATAGAATACAATTATTGTAAACCTTTATTCAACTAATCTGTGGCTGCCATCTTGAATTGAATATGGAAAAGTAGCCCATACAAAGGCAGAACACAGATATACTCTTCTGCCCAACTTAATTGTACTGAACATTTTAAAACTAGAAAAATGGTAATTTAATAATGTCTTACTCTTTAGCTTTTTTAAAAAGGTTGTCTACTATTTCACTTGTTTTCTTCTTTTTTGGTCCAACAACCTGCTGTCCACTGAAGCCAAAGTGCACAAATATATTATTGACAACAGTATCCAAAAACACACCCACATAAAAAAAATACATTCTTTATATTATAATTGAACAACAATTTATTATTAATCATCAAATTATTATTAACTTAAATTAAATAATAACTCATACCCTGATGAGACATTTTGGTCACGGAAGGCCGCCGAAGGAAGCATTTCGCGAGTTTGAATAAATTTAGTGAAAACATTTTATTTGCACACTACAAACTGTTTCATGAAGGTGAAAAAAATTGCTAGGCTCTGATAAAATAGATATAAAGTGCAATATTCACAGGAAGAGACTAACTAAAAGTTTTGTGGTTAATTACGATAAAAAGAGAAAAACAAGGCACTAGCTAAGTAGCTCAAATGTCCTCTCGTGTACGGTCTTAGGCCTAGCTTATAATACCTACTGTAGGCTTAGTTTTGTAGGCCTAGCTTGTAAACATAAATTAATCAGACCTTGATTTAAAAGGAGCGCCATGGCGCTGACGCTCCTTGGCGCTCCTGAAAACGATCAAAGGAGCGCCTAAAATAGCGCTCCCCAACCTGTTACAGTGCGTCATAAAAATATATATAATGATAAGAATATTAACCCCGAATACAACACACTGTCTATATATAGTCGCGCAAACGATCTTTGTTATGGCTACCCCCGATAGGCTAGGCGCGGCTACGATCTTTGATGTTGCGAGAAAAATATCGTAAACAATTCATTCTAAATATAGTATCAGAACGTTCAGTCGGTCGCTCAAAAAGACTGCCGACAGAAGACCGTAATTATACAGACCTGGTTTTTTTGGTCACATGGCATGAAACGCGATACTCTATGCTTTACCGCAACATCTTTTTTTAACTCAGTACGAGAGGGTGGCTGCCAACGATAAACAGTAATTAAGATCGTGATCGTGTACCTGGATTTTGTGTCACATGACATGAAACATAATACTCTCTGATCTTAACTGCTCACATGTTTTCCCCTCCAAAATCTGGTCGGGCCTTTTATACACATGTCGTAATCATTTTAAAAGGCTTAAGCCTTTATGTTAAATAAATATTAAATAATATGGAATATATATTTATTTTGCATATATTTTGCTGGTGTCCTAGCCTAGGCTAGGTGTCGTTGTTTATAATTCGCTAACCCAAGGTAGGATTAAATAATTTATAGTGTAGGCCGCCGAAACAAGACTAGATAGCCTCGACTCTCTCTCTGCGTGAGCTGCTGAGGTCCACGGACCCGATGTCGTCTCGTCGGCGGATTTCCGTCCAAATTAGGATAACCGATGCGTAGGCCTAGCTAGGGTGGCTACAAAAATTGATGTCTACTATCTTTAGATAGGATTTTAATTAGAAAACAATACATTGTTTGTTTGCATTGTCCATGCTTCTAAATAAAGGCGATGACAATGGTGTTTACTAACCCTACGAACCACCCTACGATCGACGCGTAGATAATTATCATAACAATACATCGTAGACTACGTTCAGAGAACAATGACCTACGATGAATTTTACGTGCGAGAGTACCATTTCCGGCCATCTAGAGGTGTCATTTATCAAAATTCGGCTCGCCACAGGCCCAACCATGGTGGGCCTGTGCCTCGGGTACTTAATCAAAATAATGGCTCTCCTCAACATATTGAGGAGAGCCATTAGGAGCTCTCCTCTTATATTTATAAATCAAGGTCTGAATTAATATTAATATATTTTAATAAGACACTGTACCTATGATCTGATCCACCTGCATAAAAGCGTTGTCCTTCATCTTCATCATCAGTGTTTTGGTTTTTCTTCATATCATTGACTGTCACAACCCTGCAATTAAAAACATGAAACTTCTAAGGACTGTTTATGTTGCAAGTTAGTTTAGCGTTTAAAAAAAACACAAATTGTCGTGTCAGCAAAAACAAATTACAGTTAAAAACATGCAATCGATTGGATGTTAGAACTCATTTAACCAGTTATGCTGGCTGTTATGGGTCAACTACTATAGTACTTTGGAAACCCTCAGACCCAATTAGTCAATTCTAGAAGTGATAACTTAGATTCTGTTAATATCACAAACATGCCATTTTAACAAAAACATCAATTTTAGTGGATGATGACTTTGGGCATTTGACATAATTCACAATTTACATTTAGGTTGTTGCAAAAAGCAGATAAAAATCAATTTAGCAAAAATTGTGTATAAACAATACACAAATCTATTTGGCAAATAAATTGTTATTTGATGTTATGCAGCAGACGTAATTATATATTATCATGTTTATTTGATAATTCTAATTCCCATAATCATCCAATAAAATGACAGGAATCTATTCAGGTGTTATATATTAGGATTTAGTAAATTGAAGCTGATGTACCTATTTGACTTGGGTCTTGAAGTTGTTGGATTTGATACAGGAGGAGTAGCATCTACAATGTCAGGTTGTGGACGTTGAGTAGCGGCTGATTCATCGACAACGTCCATTGATGTATCATCTTCTTCATAAAAACTTCCAAGCGCAACCTATATAATTATTAAAGCAACATTCTTTATTATAGAGAAATCATATTAACATAAATATTAGTAACCATTAGTGATCTTTATCATCAAGTCTTTTTTATTTTGTATCAAATCAACCAATATTCTGAAAATTTAGTTTTACATTGTTTAAGCACCCAATTCCAAGTTGTTTTAAAATATAGCCGATTGAAGACAGGGTACAATGATCTTCAGAATTTGCAAAAAATGAGTATTTGAATATTCTGCACTTCAAGATACAAAGCTGTAAATTGGTATCTAGGGTCACTTATTACCAAATAATGCTCTGATCTCAAAATATATGTATTTCATATACTTTTCTATTTAATTGCTACCGAAAACTTTTATATTACTTAAAATTATGATAATATTTTGTATACTAAAAGTATGTACAGTATGTATAACAGTATTTACAGTCATATAAAAAATAATTATAAAGTTCTGTTTTACATAATTGAATTTTTTTATTTGTATTCTATTTGAAGTTTGGAATGTCAAAATGTGATTTCTATCTGTAGGTAGCTTGTACTGCCGTCCTCCATGCCCTTATACAACCAGGCCCGTAGCCAGAATGGGTCCAGGGGCTGAAGGCCTGGAAGCTTTGGCTCTCAGAGCATACTGACCTTAAATTTTGTGTTTTTTTCGCATGTGATGTGAAAAAATCTGGGCAAAAAGATTGAATTGAACGTGATATTGTGCGTCCAGAAAAGCCTGGCCAAAGCACGCGATTGATCAGTCAATTTTTCTGTCATAATATTTATAACCATCATCTCAATCTCACGCTCAGCAGTGACTTTGACATCGGACACAAATTACAAATCACAAAATATAATTCTTGCCTCTTGTACAAAAATTAAGTTTTTTAGACAAGCAGTTTTTGATAAAATACAATTTTAGTTACTTGTTACTTTAAGACTGCTCACCAACTTTTGACATTTCTGTCCTATCTTTTATCATTCCAAGTCTAAAAATAATTTTAAAATGTGGTCCAGAATTGGAACCGTGGTCCCAATTGCCTCCAAAATCACATATCTATCTGTATTTTGGGAAGATCTTTTTGGTCGGAGTTCACAAATTTTGGAAAAACTAATTTTTTACTAGATCGGCTGGACATTCGCTATATTATGTTTCGAAGTTGACCTAGGCATATATACTAGTTTAATTGATGTTCACCCTGTAGTGCCATTGTGTCTTTACCGTGGGAAATTTATATTTATATTCGCCGTCGAGTAGATAAAAACACGCACAAAGAAAACGATTAAGATTAAAAAACAATTTATTTATATACGCAGCTGGTGAATGTTTTTTAACTGGGTAATCTCTCCCATATAGGCCTAACTATCTATTGGGCCTACTAGCCTAGGAGGCCTAGGCCCTAGTTAGGCCTACTACTACCAGGCCTAGCCTAGGCCCTAGGCCTACACTTGTTTGTCAGTTTTTTGTTATTGATTTCCGGTGTATTTTTGGATTTTCCGATGTTAAAACATACTTCTCCACTTTCATTTCATGGGCTGTTTAGGAGGACTCTTATTAATATTATCTAGGTAGCTAGGCCTACCTATGCATTTTACTCCCAGTGTAGAGGTAGCTACACATCGTGGGTAAGTGGATTCTTAAAAGAGGCCTCTACACTCTAGGCCTAGGCCTAGGAGTAGTAGGCTAGCCGGCTCGCTTGCTTTCATACCTGTAATTGCCATCCTGATGATTCGAGGTAAAACTCGGCCCTCATTGAATCTACACCAGTGATATTAGCGAACTCGGTAATCATGTGCTTATTCTCTTCACTTGCCATAATTGGTGCCTTAAATACCTCCTGAAAGTAGTGAATTTAAATGGAGAAATCGCTACCACTTATTAGGCTACAACTAGCTAGGCCTCCTACAGCTAGCTACACATTTCATCATTTTAACAAAACAGATCCGGCCAAACCGTACCAAAGATTGTATAGCGCCGCCGCCGACCACCGATGATATGGAACAAGAATAATAAAACAAGAAATATTTCTTACAAATAAAAAAATATTTTTTATTTCAAATGTTTTTGAATGTGTCATTTTATTTTATTTTATAGTTATTTTACCTGAAAAAAAATGTAATTTAAAGGAACAAATACTTAAATTGTCTGTCAGACAATGGTTTTTGGGCCCGATTTTGGGTTTCTTTTCTCGTTTTATATGTGAATAAATATTAATTATTCATTATTATTATTTTTTTGTTACAGAAGTGAATACTCAATTTCTGTCACTTTAGTTAATTTTATTGCTAAGTTGAAGTCTGGGGGTCACTTCATCACCCTAGATATTTAAAGTGTGAAGTATCCTATTACAAACACAAACTTTAATGGACTGTTTCGATAATAATTCAATGAATATCTGACAGTAAATTACAGTCAAAAGTCATAAATACCAGAAATGCTTTGGGATTTGTAATTTTAGCATGACATGTCCTAATAGACTATTTTCCCAGACGTTTTTTTGGGTCTACAGTAGCAGCTGGAAATCTATAAAATAATTATAGTGGAGTTGCCATTTTCGCAAAACTGTCATCCTTAGAACTATAACTGCTGCTTGCTTTAGCTTCTGATTGAGTAGTCCAAATGGGACGTAGCGGGCTAGAGCAGCAGCGTGAAATAAGTCACAAAATAAACATGAGTATTCATTAGTCATATTCATAAGGTGTGACGTAAGAATTGATCTAACTACAATTAACAAATGCAAACGCTTTCTGTCGACCCGTCTGTGTAGTCGAATACTACAGTATTTGCATTATATTTCTTGAATAATAGTAAATATATACATTTTTAATTTGATTTTGAAGAAATATTCATTTATTTTTATTATTTGAATGGGTACCAGAACCAGAATGAGTAGTCAATTAATTTCCTCTCGACATTCACTAAGAATTTAGAAAAAAAACTTATTTGCCACTCAAATTTCAGAATTAGCATCATGAAACTGATCTTATCAAGGGCATTCATACACTTACATATATATATATATATATATATATATATATATATATATATATATATATATATAAATCCAAAGGCAAATTACTGAAAAAAATGACAATGCTGTGGGTATCAGTGGCTGGATCTCAATGGAGATACAAAAATAAAAAGCGAAAAGCTATTATCAAAACGATAAAGTAAACAGCCAGAAAAGTTAGCAGAGCTTTCGGTCAATACTAGCCCTTCATCAGTGCAAGTGAAGGAATTATATATATATATATATATATATATATATATATATATATATATATATATATATAAAATTAATTAATTAAATTTCAGTATATCACCGGGCGGTTTAGAATTAATGTTCTTTGCCTACTGATCGGTTTATATATATATATATATATAAATGTCCTCGTGAATAAAAATACTGAAAGATGAGGGCGTATCAATTTGATCTCTGTTTCGCGTGCGTACAACTGAGGACTAGTGCTGTTCCGCCGTACCACGCCGAGAATGTTAAAGAGTTGTTATCCAATCAAGTTCGAACAATACCATGAAAGCCCCAGTGGTCTAATGGTTAGGACATCTGCATATCAAGCAGGCGGTCCGAGTTCGAGTCTCGGTTGGGGCGACTTTTTCTCATTCTCACAGATTTCCTCATCTTTATCGTTTCAAATTAATTAATTAAATTTCAGTATATCACCGTGCGGTTTAGAATTAATGTTCTTTGCCTCTTGTGTTTATATATATAAAAGTATCTCTTCGGAGATCCCGCCTCGTGAATAAAAATACTGAAAGATGAGGGCGTATCAATTTGATCTCTGTTGCGCGTGCGTACAACTGAGGACTAGTGCTGTTCTGCCGTACCACGCCGAGAATGTTAAAGAGTCGTTATCCAATCGAGTTCGAACAATACCATGAAAGCCCCAGTGGTCTAATGGTTAGGACATCTGCATATCAAGCAGGCGGTCCGAGTTCGAGTCTGAAATTAATTAAATTTCAGTATATCACCGGGCGGTTTAGAATTAATGTTCATTGCCTGATGTGTTTATATATATATATATATAAATCCAAAGGCAAATAACTGAAAAAAATGACAATGCTGTGGGTATCAGTGGCTGGATCTTAATGGATACACAAAAATAAAAAGCGAAAAGCTAAATCAAAACGATAAAGTAAACAGCCAGAAAAGTTAGCAGAGCTTTCGGGCAACACTAGCCCTTCATCAGTGCAAGTGAAAGAATTTGGATAACGTCATAGTATAAAGCTGGCAAGTGCTGCCTGGGTGGACAGGAATAAAAGAAATATAACAAAGGGAGCCAGGGTGGCGTCTGAATAAAAGTAGAATATATATATATATATCCAATGAGCTATGCTCGACGCGATTATGAGATCATGTTCCGAATATGAGCACTGTTTCTATAATTTACAGTATGATTTATATATAATTTACACAGTGCTACGCAACATCATTGATTTATATATATATATATATATATATAAGAAGTTCATGTAAACACTTGTTTGTAAAAAATGCATGTAATTATGATGATGCAAAGTTGCCCCATTGATGCTTTCATTGTGGCAATATAGCTATTACTAAACAATCTTTTAAACAAAGTATTGAAACATAATAATCAAGCTATATATCAATTCTGTCGTGTTCTGCATATATGAAGGGTTTATTTGCACATATCTGTGATTTTACCCACATTTCAATTCCGGTTTTAATTAAAAATGAAACAAAAATCATTCTTTTAATATGTAATTCATAAATATTCCTTTTCATAATTAATCGGAAATATGGATGTACTGTAGCAATGTTAAAAGTAAAACAACGTATTGCAATTTCTTATTGAAAATTGAAAGAAACAATTATGATGTAACTTAGTAATGTCAATTAATGATGTAGAGAACATGCACCTCATCATTGTGTCATTGACTATTTACCATCTGGACTGATATCAAATTGATTGTTTAATTAAGTACAAAAAGCATATGCCTGTAATAATAATTTGTTGTCTGCTAATCAACAAGCTAGCTAGCTAATAGTGGATTATTGTGTATAGGGCCAACATAATCAAATCATTGCATATTGTTATTCCATCCCAAATTAAACATTTGTCCAGTAATTCTACATTTCTGTATAATATAATAATAATCATACATTTTATTATTCATGTGTTTAAACTGAAACTCACATCTTTTACGTTTTTACTCACTCACACACACACTGACGACAGTCGTTGGTACAACTTACTACCATTTTAGCACTCTTATAAACTGTTATATTATGTATAACAACAATCAATGTACACAATCCATATTTTATTGGAAACAGGGGGGGGGGAGGGGTACAATACTATATTCCAAGTATTCTAATAAGTATTACCTTTAAAATTAAATATTGCATAATGCCAGTTTGAACAAATACTGCAGTAGAATGTAATTTAATTGTCAAGAGGATAAGTTACACTTTTTTGGGTTAAAAGATTTATACAGTATTTTAATTTAAATTGTCTTTATAGCCTAAAATATGTGAAAAACATAAAAGAGATGTAGTATATCTTACAAACTAAACAGCACCCATTGAGATGCTACAGTATTTCGTATGATAAAGGTATAGCATAAGTGGGATGAAAAACCACACATTGAATGCAATATTTCAGAACAATTTGCAATCCTGTTTCTAACAAAACCTAATCAAAATCTAGTTTGTACTATAATGTTGTATTGCAATATGTGTTGCCGCCAGTGTGTATTGCACAATGGTTACCGTTTGCAGCTACAAACAATAATCATTAATAGAAGAAGTTATTAAGTATATTTTCATAAAGAAAAATAAATACACATTGCATTAGTATACTGTACTTGAGTAGGATAACTTATATTTGTGTTTCATTCCAGTTTCACAGATAAAATTAATAACAAGTTATGCAACTAGATAAATTATGTTATTTTTTCAAGATTATTTCAGTAAATAATATTTGAAAGAATATTAATAACAAAATAAAATAAAATGCAGTTTAGTTCATAATATACTGCACTGAGCATTCAATTATTTAGAATGTATGATTATACATTTGTTACCATCTTAAACATTTTATCAGCATATTTTTGTACAATAAAGGAAAATCAATTACATAAAAAACTGAAATTATGGGAAAATAACATGTATTATTGTTATAAACTAATCATGTATTTCAATGAACAGTATCTTAATAGGTTTTCTTAATTAAAACCAAGTTCAATCATCATTATAATAACACAAAGAGTGGGTAACAATCAAATTTTAAGCATTATTTAAGATAATTTTGAATATGGTGAAAAATAGGTTAAATAAAAATATGGTACAGCTGAACCACTATGGTACATAACAAACCATTGAATAGGCAAGTACATGTAATATAGTATAACAGTACCTACAATGATCTTTGTCATTTAATTGGAGGATTGTTGGTCAAATGATATTTAATAAATAATCTATGAAGCATCAAAATTGCATTTTTCACTACATGCATGCAAGTGCAAATTTGTATTATGCATGTTCATTCTTGTTATTTGTGAACGCAATCTTTGACACGACCAAAAAAGCAGACCCATGGACTAAAGGTTAGAGAGACAAATTTGGCAGACATAGAAACCCTGTATATGGCACAGAACTCAATCTGTTTTTGAGCGGATTTTAGAGGTTTAGACATTGAAGAAAAATTGAAACGTTGATGAATGCAATTCGATATGGGCTTAACCAATATAATGGGCTTAACAAATTATAAATCTAGTTAAGGTATTCAAAGGGCAACAACATGGACCCAAATTGCCACGTCGATCTGAGTCCTAGTTGAAGAATTAGTCTTGTACAAGGCATTAAAAGGAGCTAAAAGGATAAATTATAATTTCCAAAAGTTGAATCAAATGATACTATTGCTATAATAATAATAAATGGGGCTTATATAGCGCATTATGCAAAGCCTCAAAGCACTGAACAAAAAAAGTTTAAAAGGTGAGTTTTCAGATTCCCAAGATAAATTGATTCCATGTGAATTCATTAGACTCTTCTACAATTTTTATCTTGTTTGTGTTTGACAGTTAAACATTTAAAAAAGTAAACTGGAACTAAATTGTCAAGAGGACAGAAGAGGAGAGCAGAAAGGAGATAATTTTTTAATGTACCCTCCAATCAAATGACAAAACAATCTACGTAATGCAATGACAAAAATATTTCATTTGATGAAAGATGAAATGTTCTATTTTCACAATATTAAATATTTGTACCATTACACTTTAAACAGTTATTCTTTGTACTGTCTTGTTTGCAAATAAAGAGGTCTCATTAAAATATGGTATATTCTTCATGTTTATGTATATTTGTTTGACTAAATTGTTTTATTATTCAGTGGCTACACTGAACTTGGTATTATTACAATCATGAGTAAAATACAAGACAAACATTAATGCTTTTGACATTTTGAACAAAATTAATAACTTTAATTTCATTTATTTATTCATTAACTTAAATTCTTAGGATCTGCTAACTTTATAATTGATTATTAGCATACAATTGTTTTATTTATTGTAATTAGTTCACAGGTATAACTTGTTATTAAGTTTGTTAATATCTACTTATACTTAAGGTCAGTTTTTGATCAAATCATCCATTTTCACAGATCTGTGAAGACAAAAATACAAATTTGTTACATGGACCATTAAAATGATCAGTCTAAATGTAAATTTTGAACGTATATTTAATGATGTAAAATAAGAAGCAGAATACAGTGTACTATCACCTATTGATTAGTGTACCGAATACCTTGCTTCCATGAATGAGAATTACGATAGTGGAAAACATAATCCATAGTGCTATGGCAAGAGGTTGGAGGCTTACTCGCTCCATGGTTCTGGTGGTAGAATGAGTCTTAAAAATAAGTACTACAAACTGTAGGTCCAGTGTACGTATGTTTATGTGCACTTTCAAAGAACCTAGTACAGTACATTTTTTTTTTCACCATGTCAATTTTCTCGTTTGTATAATAGTTGAACTTTGAATTTGATATTTATTTACACAGGGCCCAGTTATGATCGGTGGTTGTATGTAGTACTAGTACACCGGGGTAACCCCCTACTCGTCTTGAAAAATGTACTAGGTTCTTCAAAGTGCACATGAGCTAAATGTGTACACTGGACAGTTTATAGTCCTTATCTGAGAAGACTTGTTCTACCAACAGAACCATGAAGCGAGCGAGCCTCAAACCTTTGCCGATATTAAGGCTACGTAATTACGGTTCCGCTGTCTTAACCACTCGACCACTCACTCATTTCATATTATTTATTCCGCCATTACCATCCACAGGCAAATTATCAAGAGGTTCTCTCTTTCTGTTGAAATTGTTAGCTATTCATCTTCATGGTTTCTTATTTTAATGGGGAAAACAGAAATTGAAACTAACATTTAATTTTTTTTCCCATTTAATCCTTGTATTTGATTGTATCACATTACCATATCATCAACCATCAACTATTCTGAGATATATGAACAAATTAAGTTAAAGCTTATCCAGTAGATACTTACGTCCTGTTACTGTGTGCTGCTTGCCATTTTTACTTGGTTTTACTTGTGTGTTGTGTCCTGCTGGTGTACTATGTGATACCCAGTTAGCACCTTAAAAATTGTATAAACATTTTAATTGTGCTTCTTTAATATAAAAACATTTTATCTATTTCAAAGCAATATAAATCATACAAAACCAATTTAGAGTATATAGAAAATGTACTTGTTACACTCACACCAGGGAAATGCTTCAATTATACAATTAACTATAAGAATTCAAGACGAAAATAGTCTAATGTAATAAATATACCATTTTGGCAAAAACTAATGGTAACAAAACTACCGGTTGATGGCAGTATATTCCATAACTAGTGGTGCTGTGCATATAGGTCAACCAAAGCAATTTAATTGTTTTATAGCATCTTTCCCTCTACTTTCTATTTATAGAGTTAAAGATAAAGTGCCATACTACTAATTATTAAACGATATGGACATCAGTTTGGTTCATCACCTTATAAACCAAATAAAAAGAAAATTACCTTGTGAATTGAAATAGGTTGGGAAGAGATTATTAGCAATGGGACTGTCTGTTTCTGTTAATGTTTGTAGAGACTGCAACCAATGAGGTGGTTCTTCTGTTGATAAATCTGAAGATAACAATAACAGTAATTTATATAAATAACAATATGTATATCTATTTTTTTATATCTATCTTTTAATTTAAGAAAATGTTTATATTTAATGTACTGTCATTCTTTGTTTTTTAAACCAGAATGTATAAATAAAAGAAGCTTGCTATATAACTACTTTTATTTAGTCTTGAACATGGTAACACCAACAACATTTTTAAAATAATAATACTTACTATCTCTGTCATGATTATTTGGTACACTGGGAGGTGCTGCTATGCGAACTATTGCAGGATCTTGTGTTTTCCAAGAACCGGTACTATTTTCTTTTGAAACCCAGTTACCTAACATAAAAATACTGTTGTTTAAAGATGCATTGTTCTCCAAAAATATTATAATAAGATTATTAAAATCAGACTTTGAATATGCCATTTTGCAATTTCAATAAATCTATTAACGTTACTAAATAAGACAGTTAAATTTAACCAAAAACACATTGTCTGACAGATAATTTCACTATTTTTTAATTGGGACAATATATTTTTAATTGTTGGCCCTGTAGGAATTTTCATACCAGTTGATTCCAAGGATGATTCATAATTTGCAGCACCAAAACTGATGTTAATATTGGGTAGTAATGCCCTAAAACCATCTTGCCAGCTTTTAAGATCAGATACATGGTTCTGTTGTCTGCTGTCAGCTGATTGACTATTGTGCTGCTGAGACTCATGAAATATATGATTTGAGAATCCTGGCAGTTGATGCTGTTGACCAAGGCCAGGGGGAGCTTGACTGTTATTTACTTGCTTTTGATTCATCTGCATTAAACTCAATATTTTACTACCTCCACCTAATAGAAAACAGTAAGCATTGTTGATACATAAAGTGCTTCATAATGGCAATGCCCCCACTTTTGCCCTCTGGGCCTATTTCAAAACCAGTTGAAATTGTTTCTCCGCAATACAATAAAATAAAGTTGATAGCTTTGAGTTTTTGTGCTTCATAATGGCAATGCCCCCACTTTTGCCCTCTGGGCCTATTTCAAGAACTGTTGAAATTGTTTCTGCGCAATACAATAAAATAAAGTTAATAGTTTTGAGTTTTTGTTGAATTACAATGTTAAAATGACAATGTATATTTTTATGAATTAAAAATATAAAATATAAATCAATTTAAAGAATGAACAACATAGTATCTATAGATTGATCAGAGAATCTAGAATTAAAATTTGATCATAATATGCATATAATCAAAGTACATGCCGGGCAATATATGTTTACAACAAAATATCTAAGTTTGTGTTATCTATTAGATTTTATAAAACCTCATGTATAGCTTTGCTATTTAGTTCTTCACTCTGCTCTAATCTAACCTGTCAATTGTTTAATTCTAATAAAACTAATAAACATTCATAAATTAAACAATATTACATTACTAACCTGGTGGATGTCTGCTGGGTATTGTGAAAGGACTATGATTTGATGGTTGGCTTCCAAAACCTGGTGGGGGTTGTGTTAAGCCTGGTGGCTTTTGTGGCTGATGCTTTAGTTGCATTTCTGTTGCAAGTAAATCGGCTAAACCCTTCTTAGATTCTTTAAATGGATCAAAGTCCAATTCATCTTCACTGTGATTATCTTCCTTTTCATTGAGAAAACCAAAAGCTTGCTGCCAATCTGTTGTTGAACTTCCTACCGGCAAAGAATCAGAACTCAATATGCCCTCACTCCAATCTGTGAATTTACAAAATAAATTGAATTACTATATAAAACAATAAAACAAGCATACAGTATTTTAAATTATTTAGTATTTAGTTCTTCTGCATTTTGTTGTTTATTTTTATGTTCATTTTTTCAATTTAAACACAGACTGTCCAACTCAAATGTAAAGATTGGTAAACTTTTTAGCTATGTGTATGGACAACTTTTTATTGATGATAAGTCTCAAATAATGATTTCAAAATTGTTTTCACTGTCTAAAGACATTTTTTTTAAATTACATATTTTGTTTTTTTTTATTTTTGATTTATTACATTTGGAAATAGCATATTTCTAATATAATTCTATTGATCAATTAATTTCCAAGTTCCAATTCAAATTACATTTTACACATTCCGAGACATTTCTGCTTTTTAAAAAATTGATTATAATTTGAAAGTATCTAGTTTAACATACCTTGAGGAGCTATTGGATGTATACCTAAGGAGTTTGAAAGTGCTGGTGGCGGTTCAAGAGCTGGTGGTTGAGAAGGTGGTAAATTTGTCATCCGATGTAAATTTTTTGATGGCATGCCAGAGCTGGGACCAAAAAGACCATTCTCTGAGAAGAATGATGAAGTTGTTCTGGTTGATGTAAATGGAGATATAGTTTGTGGAGGTGATGGATTATCATTCAACAATTGACAATTATTTGTTGGCCTTGCTGACATCATGAATGATGGCAACTCATCTTGACCTGGTGATGAACCTTGCTGTTGTATATTTGTAGGTAACACTTCTATGTAATTATTATGTTCAACAGTCTCTGGACTAGTTTCTGTTGGTGAGAATCTTTCATTCTGCTTTATATCTCGTTGTAATGTAGGCCATGCTTCCTTTGAGTTTGTACTTGGAGGGTGTGTTGTTGCCAATGGTGGAGAGCTCGGCTTTGACCTATGGTATAGACGTATCAAATAACAATTACAAAAAGTTTACCAGAAGCTATAACCGCAATACTCCAGTTCTCACTATATCATTGATATGAGAGGGTTTCCTTTAATATTTTTTATTTCGAGACATGCCTCCTCTAAAATGTAGCTGTAAGCAATGACTCTTAAAATATTTATTCATTTCAAATGAATTATCCTCAGAATGAAAAGTAACCCCCACTTAAAAAATGTATTAGGGAAGCAAGAGATGTAGATATGAATCAGATGTTGTGACATCCATTACCATAATCATATGACTATATGAATTTGAAAAATTGGATTTCCATCTCTTTTGATTATTCATGCCTGATAATCCTCAAAAGGAAAATATGTTCTTGCTCAGACTATAATCTTTCACAAGCCAAGCACAACCCTGATACTCTTCATATTTATGAGAAGCATACAACCATACTTTTCTTATCCTCATTAAAATTAAAAATATTTATGCATACTTGATTTAATATTACCTTGTTAAAGAAGAAGCTCTTGGTCTTTCTGAGGAAAATGACGCTGTTGTATTATTTGTTGAGGCCTGAGAAGGTACTGCACTATTTGATTGGTTAAACATATCATGAATCAATTTTTGCTCATATTCTTGATGTTTTCTGTAAGAAAAAAATTCTTAAATTCACAAAAAAAGCAACACAATGTTTAAAATAATGCATTGTAGCTTGGGTACTGGGGTGCACATGGGGTTTCTGGAGTAAAAATCATCAATGTTGTTAAATATAATTCAATAATATTATGTCAAAAAGCAACAATTTGGATGAAGTTCTCAGTTTTGTCGCTGCATCTTTGCTTGACAAGTTTCAGTGCTATTTACAACTCTCTATAAAAGGTAAGAGTGCCATTTCTTCTCAGCATTTTTTCATCTCAGCCCCAATATAGGATGGGTATTCTCAAATCAATTTTATATAGGTCTAAGCCACAGTTAATTCTGTTGCTTCAGATATAACTGAACATCGTCCGGTGGATAAATTGCCATTTCAAACCTTCTGAACAACAAACAAATTCATCCACCCCAGATAGATTTTCTTGGTTCTTTTCTCAATGCGCAATACTTAAAGCAAAATATCATTTCTCTATGAAGAAAAAATAGAAATCTTTCATACACTGGAAATATTGTTTACATTCAGAAGATTTGACACGTATCACAAAAAAAATGAATAATTATGAGTACCCCATTTGCATGTCCTCTTTTGTGAAACTTGCTGTTCCTTCACCTAATTCGTGTAAATACATACAATCCTAGAAAACACAAAATATAAATTGTTCACTCGTCAAGTAATTTACTACAGATTTCATGGTGACAAAAACAAAAGCTGTCTAGGTATGTTTTCCAAAAGACAAAATTGTTTGTTTGTTGACCTGACAGTCGTTGTAATCATTCAGTTATTTAACACGATAAACAAACAAAATATTAATAAATTTCACCATCAGCATAGAATTTTTTTTCTAATTGTAAGCTTCTGTCAAAATGTTGATTGATGAAATAAAGTTTCCACTCATAGCGGAGCGGTGGTTAGCATTAGCCCAGTTTAAAATCTTTATCTTCACCAATGCACTAGGATGGTTTTAGTAGCTGATAACAGTGCACAATGTCATCCTTCCAATTCCAGGCAAGGTTTAAAGATGTATTGTTCCCCAAAAACATGAAAAATGAAGATTAATAAAAAAAATTCAAAAAACTATACATTTATAAAAAAACAGGTTAAATCAAACCGAAAAACCCATTGACTTCCTTCCAGTCAATTTGAATATTTTTTGCTTTAATTTGACATTTTCAGGTTCAGTAAACGAAGGCCCTGATTGCATTTTAATATTTGCTATTAGTCAGATTGCATAAGAGTGATCTAAAAACTAGATAACTTTAAACTTTTGTTATAAATATAAAATAAACAGTTGTCTAAATATCTCCAAATTTGTTGTATTTTTCATTATTATTTCTTGTTATCAAATTCATCTATCTACTTTTATCAAAATCAAAAGATTGTTTTTACCTGTTTGGGACAAGACATATTTTTTAAGAAATTACTACAATATTTTGTAGTTCCAAGAGATGCCTTTAAAGTTCTTCCATCTACATGTACATTGTTAACTGCTTGTATTGCTCTCAATGCATCTTCTGCTTTTTGATACGTCACATAAGCGCTGGCACTTGGGCCCTTTCAGGAGGAAAGAGGAAAAATTAATTACAAAACATTTATCATAGCACAAATTTACTACACTACATTAACTACTAACCAAAATAAATAGGATACTTTAAATTTTCAGATGTAAAACAAGATTTCTAATTGGCTGCCAACCTTCTACAGATGATGTATATTGTAGTAATATCTGTATATGTACATATTTTCTGAATTATAATTTGTTGTACATCTCTCTGAATAAAGTGGTGACTGCTAGAGTAAGAGATAATATTATTGGTATGAAAAAAACATAAAGTGTGATAAAAAAAAAGTAATTCAAATTTACCCCTTGTCCAGCATATGCTGTATTTTGGTTGACGACAACTTTCATTATTTTACCGAATTTACCAAAATATTCTTGCTTTCTCAAAACCTTAAAATTTAAAAACACAATATAAATATTTATGTGTCTGGTAATATACAATTTTTATTTATTGTTTAGCTAAACCTACAGTACCAAGAAATAGGAAATTGTTAGTAGAATATAAATACATTTATTATTAAAGAGAAATAATCATTTTGAAAAATATAGAGTTTATCATGGAGGTATTACCTTTATGGTATATATTGAGTCATAATAACTTTTAATAGTCTTTATTTAATTCTGTACATTGTTTTGCTCTGTTCTTTCTTACAGTGAGGGTACTTTTTTCTCAGGATGTTAATACTATCTACAAATTATCATTTATTCTGAAGTATTCTGTTTCGGTTACTCTAGCTTAACAGGTACCGCCATAGGTACATACAGTAGGTATAAGGTAAACGGTGAATAGTTTGTCAGCTAGTATTCTGTTTCAGTTACTCTAGCTTAACAGGTACCGCCATAGGTACATACAGTAGGTATAAGGTAAACTGTGAATAGTTTGTCAGCTAGTATTCTGTTTCAGTTACTCTAGCTTAACAGGTACCGCCATAGGTACATACAGTAGGTATAAGGTAAACGGTGAATAGTTTGTCAGCTAGTATTCTGTTTCAGTTACTCTAGCTTAACAGGTACCGCCATAGGTACATACAGTAGGTATAAGGTAAACTGTGAATAGTTTGTCAGCTAGTATTCTGTTTCAGTTACTCTAGCTTAACAGGTACCGCCATAGGTACATACAGTAGGTATAAGGTAAACTGTGAATTGTTTGTCAGCTAGTATTCTGTTTCAGTTACTCTAGCTTAACAGGTACCGCCATAGGTACATACAGTAGGTATAAGGTAAACTGTGAATAGTTTGTCAGCTATTGACGCTGTAGTCCAAAATGTGATCTAAGTGAAACTAACATCCTTTTGGTGACTGAAAGTGACATAGCTCTAGATATAAATACAATTTTAATTTTAAAAATCGGGTATGGACAAAAAGGCCATTACTTCCTTTAGAAAACACATGGTTTACATGAATCTAACAAAGAACTAGATTTAATTTGTCACTATGACGAATTATAGGTTATATGCGTTGATTTAAATAAAGATAATTGATTGATTTAAGATGTATTGATTGATTTATTTTCTCAGAATCTTTAGTTATTTATAATATATGATAGGATCTTGCTAACGCAAATACAATAGCCGGTATCATAATCCGATCAAAGATCCTTCTGCGTATATAATGTCATAAACCACATTTGTGTTTTATCTAGATTTCATTATAAATCATGTGTATAATCTTTACACTAAGAAATACAATTGAACAAACAATACGGATAATAAAAAAAAATCTTATTTTGTTTCGTTTCCCAAGGTGAGACTCGAACTCGATACCTTGAATGCTACAGACACGAGCAAAGACCACCGAGCCATACACAACTGACTAAAAGTTATAGAAAGATTCCTCCGTGTATTTACTATGCAGCAACCACTTTGGTGCAGATAGATTATTACATACCGCAATGAATTATAATGTTTTACTATGATGACATCTTTAAAAATTTTTTTAAATGGTGCACTGTCAATATTTTAACTTTAATATATATATATATATGAACTTCTTAAGGAAGAAAGTTAATGTTAAGTTTGTTATTTCGGCCTAAGAAAATTGTATAATTTGTATGATTGTCAAAATTTATTTTTAAAAATTTAATATGCCATTAATGATGACTTAAGTTTTGTTCTCTTAATTTCAAAATAATTCATACATATGATACATAAACTTCAAGAAAATTAAATAAAAAATAGGTGTTCCTGAGCATTCTAACGATATATATTAATTTTAAAATTTAGCATATTTTCACCATTTTGTTAACTTACACGTGCGTAGCCTGTCACTTTTGACGTGCTCGTATAACGCTGTTTCGCATTGAAAAGTGAATAAAATATGATATTATTAAAGAAATGTTATACAACAGTAATCGGACAAAAACAGTGCGCATTAACGTTTGACGTGCAGTGCGCGTGCAAAAATCTGCGCACTCATGGCAATTTTATAAACACTTAAAATTGCCTGAAGCGTACTCTAATTTCATCGAAAATAAATTCTGACAATTTTTAACATTTTAAGCACGCGTTATATGCGCTACGCACGTAATTGTATTGCCATATGATGAAATATGACCTGAAATTTATGAGTACCAAATTTTGTTTAAAAGTGATTCATGCTTGTGAAGATATGATTACAAACGTGATTTCGTTAAATCGCGCGTAAACCGCGTAATTTTTGATTGCACACCGTGAAAACATAACCACATCGATTCCTGGCCATAAGGAATATACTCTGAATAATTGACTTAGCTGAAACATGATACCAAGATAATTCACGGACAAAATAGTGCTAAGGAAAGAATAAATAAATAAATAAATAAATAAAGATCCTGACAGAATCAAGAGGTTATATGCATATCATGCATATAACCTAATAATGCACTACATACCTCATTATCAGCTAGTCTTGTTGAAAGACCAACAACAAATACTAGATTTTTCTGTACAACCCTAAGAAAGATGGTAAGTAAACAGCAATCATTGTAAAGAATGAAGTTAGAAGAACAAGTGTGAATGCATTCCAATTATGTATTAATAAGCCTATCCACTTTAAAACAAACCAACTTTATTGCCATTTAAGATGTGTGGAACATTCAAGCAAAAACAGTACCTGACACTAGCAAGATGTTTCCTATTCTCTGATACTTTTTGCCGTCTTTGATGATCTTTCAGCTTTTTTTCATTCTTTATCCTTTGTAATCTATAATTAATGATAAGTATGTTTTCAAAGTACCGTATCCAAGTTAAAAGTGCATTTTTGGTTGTGAATTCTTATACTGTACTGTATATGGAAGGTTGTTTCTTAACTTGGTAGAGCAGTATAAAAATGCTCTGTTGTCTAATGCTTTTTTGGTACAATGAGGTAATTTTGAGATTGAATACTGTACATTTAGATTTAGAATGAGCATTTATTAAAAGAAAATAAAAATTAAGATAAAGACATTCATGTTTTTATCTCATCTGATATTTAAAGTTTTTATAAAAGTGAACTTAATAAAAGAATATAAAATAAAATATATAGTAGTATACACATCAACTGGCATAATAACTTTTAATAAACTTGATTGAGCTAACATTTTAAGAATATGGTTTGGGAGCAGTATGTATTCCATACAACAAATCTACAACGAATACATGATTCAATTCAATGGTCTTTCCAAATAGCATACAGTATTTTCTTTCTGTACTCCCTTTCTAAATTTACTGTAAATGTTATTAAAATATTATTTCAAAACAGTCTTACTCTTCTTCTGTCAGTGGTTTAAAGTTTGCTGGGTGTTCTTGGTAAACTTTCCTACATGCAGGACACAAACCATTTTCGTCTGTACGGATACGATGCCAGCAAAAACGACAAATCTATCAAGTATTTTAAAGTGAGAACCTTGTGTAAATAATCCTTTTTATTTAATTTTAAAATATGCCCCTATTTTATTACCTACTGTATATTAACTCAACATCTGACAGTTAATAAATGTGAATTACTATTAATATTCCAAAATATAACCTACCTGATAACCACATGTACAGGGAAAAAAATTCACATCATCAATTTCAAGAGTTTCCATGCACAATGGACACTAAACAAAAAAGATTTAAAACATCTCAACAAAGTTTTATACTTTTCCTTTCAATTTCAAAGCATACTGTAAACAAAATCATTTTTAACAATTATCAAAAACCAAATGTAACTCTTACAATAACAGGCAAAACTAAAAGTGTGTTTGGTATCAACATTTTTATATTTTGAATTTATGTGTACATAATTTTGTTTTGTAAAATTGCTATAGTGTGTGCAAACAATTTAAAGATCAATTTTGTTTGTTGTTTCTTTTTTGGTTTTTTTGGAGGAGGGGGGGGGGCACCTAAATTTCAAGCAATGCTTATGAAGAATGTACAGTACAGTGTGGATGTGAAAATGGATTGGAAGTGATTCAAAGAAAGTAACATTTTTTTGGACATTTTTAACTATGAAAGTTAGCTCTTCTGGTCAATTTGAGATTTAAAATGCGTTACAAATGAAACAAAACCAATTTAAAATGTACAGTAACTTTACTTTTATATTTAAAACTGTTAGAGTGTTACCAGCTTTTTTTAGATCTAATTTAAAAATAAATACTGTATGGTCATATTGTCACTTTTTTTGCCTACATAAATGATTAAAAATGTGAAAAATAAGTTGATTCTAATAATTTAAGCGGCCCGCTATAAATCCCAATATGCATTGTGTGGACTGATATTTTAGTTTTCTTCTGTGATTCCCCAACTTTTAATCGATCATGAAGGCCAAACACAAATAGAAGAATTGTAACTTTTTTATATAATTAACAAATTCTGCCAAAAACAGAAAGACAATTATGCAGCAACTAGACAACATCAGACTAGGCCTATAACAAAAATACGATGTCCGTACGTTGCTGCTGTTTTACATTTGCATACGTACATTTGTACACAAAGGTAAAAAATAATAGGGAATGGGTCTAGTATAACCTGTGTACTGTACAGGCATACCAGTACTGGGATGTTATGTAAAGAAAAATGTGATGGAAAGTGGATCTGTAAATGACTTACATCAGCTGGTTCGTCATTATTAATCATCTTAATCTTCAGACTTTTTTGATGAAATTAATCTCAAATGCTCCTGTAAAATAGTCAATAGTGTAATTAAAAAGAGTAATAAATTAGTATCACTTAAATCTACTGTATGTTATTTTAAAGAGATCATAGCTAGATGTCTGGTACTAACTATGCTATTTTCAAAATATAGTTATGCACAATTTTGACCCTATGAAAAATTTAAAAAAAACATATACATTATGGCAAAACGTAAACGGAATGAACTTGATTTAACTAGTGTTAATAAACTTTGAAATGTTACCAACTAATTATTGTGTTATTATTGCTTGGCTCGTTTATTGCTATCAAATTACGTCAAAATAAAGGAGCTTAAAAAACATGTGGTGTTTTTATTTGATTATGACACCTCTGCACATGCGCATCAATCAAAGCCCCGCTCTGCTATTTTTATCACCCATGCTGCTGCTAGCTCGCGATAAACAATAAACGACCAACATTATGCCGCTAAAAACACATTGAGAAACAATAATTTACTACTGTAACATGTTTTATTGGTACAGAAAATAATGTAACTTTTAAAAAAGGTAAACTGAATTAGCTTAATATTAATAAAGTAGGCCTAGTCCTATCAGTATTATTTAATTAAAACTAGCTTGACACAATCATAGCCTAGGCCTTCCCTACGCTAGACCGTACCGGGCAGCATTCGGACCGGTGATTCAAAGCATTTTCAGTGACAACGTGATGACTTTAAAAATATGTTTTCAGGAAACCGGACTTTCGAAAAACCGGAAAATATATGCCCGCCCAAGGGTGTCCGGTATTGGGAGAGTTGACTGTACAAACATAAAATAAACAATTTAAAAATCAAGGAAAAGAAAAGAAGCATTACATTTAAAAATGGATTAAATTGCATTAAAATTTCTCATCTATTAATCTAAATACAACTTTTCATTGTAGATACAGTATGTAACAACATACAGTAGTCTCAGTAAAATTTAATAAATGATTGACTTAGTAGTAAATGAATGACTTACTAAAATACCTCAGCTAGAAAATAATAACGCCTAGGTATTAGGCTAGGCCTCTAAAAAAGGTGCCCTTATGGTAACATGGAACTCAACCCAACCCAACTGTGTTGACAAAGCGCTCCGAGTAACTGAACACACTGAAAGGCACCCACAAAATTCCACATAAACTTAGTTGCTTTAAGTTGCCCATGTTCTACTTTTTTGGAATTGAAAATGGATGGGTAACCGCGATCAGTGATTTTACATATAAGCGCTCGCGCATACTGGTTTTTATACAAAATGAATCACATCGTGGGCCCCATAAGTTAACCAAGACTAGTTACAATCAGTTCTAGTGTCGATATAAGCGCTCGAATTGACGACATAGGCCTAGGCCTAAGCGCTCTTGTGTGTGTTACAGTAACCAAATTATTGATCGTACGTGGGACTCACATCCTGTGTAGCAGCAGTCGTTAAGTCTTTTACTTTATTCTTATGTTCTTTTTTTGCTAATAAAAATATACCATCTAGGCCTAGCAGAAACAAATGGTTTAGTACAAGCAAGAAAAACAAGATTTGAACTTGTCATTTGACATTTGTTGATGAGTACTGTTAGTGTTAGTTTAATCCGCACAAAAAACTCCACAGGCACCTAGGTTAGAAAATATAAAAAGAAAAATATTCATCATTTTAATGTTGATAAAACTATTATTAAAATATTTAATAATACTGTAATTCTTTTACATATATTATAGGGCTAGGCCCCTAGCCTAGTTTATTACATTTGTATCACGAACCAGTGGAAAGAACATTTATTTTAATGGTGAAAAATTATAAATCCAATTCATTTTTGTAGACCCGAACGTCTTTCCTTTATAATTATTAGATTTTTAGAATGGGCCCGATCATCCATCTAGCCTAGCATAATAACAGTTGGCCGCGAACGTACACACAGTTTTAGGCTTGAAGGTCCACACGCGTTGGTACCCAATCGTTTTAAGAATAAGCCCGATCGTCCATCAATCATGTAGTCTATGCCTACTAGGCCTAGTCTAGCCTAGGCCCTAGCTAGTAGTAGTAGTCTAGGCCTAGCCTAGTTAGGTGGTAGGCCTAGTAGGCTAGCCTAGCCTAGGCCTAGGCCTAGCATAATTCTAATTGTAATGTTACTAACTAAACAAACCTAATAAAATGTAATAAACAATGTATCACATTCACATCTCACCAAACTAAAATTATGATAGTAATGTTTCACATTAAAATATTTATATTTTACAGATAAACTTACTAATACTTTTTGTTAGTATATTGTCCAATTGCGGGAAATCAGCAACAGAAATTCTAGGCCTAAACACCACCGTCGTACATATACAATCGATGTACGTACACACATCATAAACGTAGTATGGTGGGAGGAGGCTAGTACTCTGCTCTGTGTGTGTATATAGGAGGCTAAGTACAGTAAAGCCCGGATGTACACACAGGTATCATTGATTGTAGAGGGCGTATGCTACAAAATTAGCATCCTCTGGAGAAAGTTTCTTCTCAATATGAATGAATTATTATTATTACATCTCAGCCAAATTAGTCAATAAAATACACGTAATTAGTCAAAAATGAAAACACAATGTAAAGTAAAGTTTGTTTTATTGCTGATTACTTCAGTAATAAATAATAGAGCAGCTCTATGAACTTAACATTCAAATGCAATGTACTTTTTTAACGGGCCCACTAGATACTGTTGTACAAATTAATGTTTGGGGATATTTATTTTCCATTACTTCATTGACGATTATTTGTGTAGACAGATTAGTAGAAGGTGAAAGAATATCCATGTTTGTTATTTATGTGCATAAATCAAGAATAATTATGTTATAGTCATGTATTGTAGTCATATGTGTCATATAATCAAATACGCAGATGGTACTGATTGGTCTATTGAAAAATACTGACGATCATGTGTATAAGGCTGAATATGTTAAATTAATGTCATGGTGCAATGACAATTACCTTAAGATTAATTTTAATAAAACTAAAGAAATTATATGGGATTTTAGGAAAAAGAAAAATGAAAAAAGTTATCTGATAGTTAATGATCAGACAATTGAACGTGTTCATGAAACCAATCTTGGTACACATATTGATGATCAACTTAGTTTTGGAAAAAATACGGCCGAGATAATTAAGAAAGGTCACCAAAGGTTATATTTCCTAAGAAAGCTAAATAAATTTAATGTTAGCTGTGGTACTTTAAAATTATTCTATGAAACAGACTTTATTCAATCAGTACTCTAGTTATCTCTTTTATTGCTTGGTTCGGTAATTTAAATGAAACACACAAGAAAGGTCTCATTAGAATTACTAAGATAGCATCAAATATAATTGGTTGTACGGTTAATGATTTAAAATATCTTTATGAAAAACAGGTCCTAAGTAAATTAAGTAAAATTTTAGAAGATAAGAAACATCCATTACATATGAGATTTTTTTAAAACAAGTCAGGCCGGCTACGGGCCCCTAGAGCTGATACGTCAAGAAACCGATTGTCTTTTGTACCAAATTCAACTCATATTTTTAACTCAAAGAATTGTTAGATCATAATAGCGCACATGCAATATATATTTTAAAGTTTTACTGTTGATGGATGTTTTAATTAATGTTTTTAAATTGTAAATTTTTTCTATGTATGATGTAATTATGAATGTTTTACCATATTTTTCTGTCGAGGAAAACAATTTTTCCATGTACAATTTAGTATATATGGAACGAATAAAGATTTGATTTGATTTGATTTGATATCTGGTTTATTTATTTCATATTAACTCAAAGTGAATGATGATATATAGTCTGTCTCCTGAAAAATAGTTATTTTTGTTAAATATGCCATTTTAATGTCATAATAATTATTCATTTTGACCAAAAATTGGACCAAGAAAAAATTATTAACCTGAAAAACTGTAATTTAAAGCAATTAATACTCAAATTTTGAATTTGGTGAATATAACCGTTATTTTATTTTATTATTAAAAGTTTAAACATTAATTTTTCAGATTTTTTTTTACAGAAGTGATTAACTTTGTTAAAACTACAAAATGGTCTATATCGAAGTCTGATTTTATTTTTTTCCAATTTTCCTGTTTTTTGGGGACAAAATACATCTTTATTCTTTAATACATGTTTTCAGGTCGATACGGTACAGTATTGTATGTATTGTGGGATAAATGCATATTTATTTCAGATGTGCAAAAGAGAACTTTCCGCCATGATTTTCTGCGAAATTTATTGTGAGCTGCAGGTGCCCGGAAATTGGATTAATTTATACTTCGAAATATAAAACAAAATATATAAGTCTCCAGAACGAACCAGCCCTAGAGGTGACCATGGTGGATGAGCTAAGAACATTTTGAACAATAGAGCTGCTAGGTGTTTGGAAATTGCAGTACATTTACATAGTACATAATTCTATATGAAACGAAATTATAAGTCTACATTACCAGTTGAGGCTGTGCTAAGAACATTTTGAAACATAGAGTTGCTTGGTCACTGAAAATTGGACTTATACAGTGCTTTGAAATATGAAACGAAATTTATAAGTATTCTGGAATGCACTATATGCACTTCTACTTTAAAAATTACAGGCCTTGTTTTCTTTAGCAGATGAAACTAGAAAACTCAGATCTTGAAATCTGAGATTTCTAGACACGCCAAACAAAATGTTTAAAATTGTTGCCTGTGACACCCATGATGCTTTGTTTAAAATTGAAAAGAATGGAAGAAGAATCATTTTTGCTGCTTAAATTACCATTTTGACAATTACCCCTAGGTGAAAGTCTATGTTTTATGCCTATTTGTAAATTATTAACGGTTTAATTAAATAAAGATGAGATTTTAATTTAAATCACATGGAAACTACTTAAAATCTGTGGTATCTAATGAAAATGACAATGAAGCTCAACTAGGCCAGCCTTAGGCCTATAGATGACAATGACTACATTGTGCCAATCTTCGTTTTGAAACACACACACATCTTTTGAGATCTGAGAATTATAATAAAAATAATGTACGTTCAAAAGTGAGAATATTTCATTCATTGAAAGATTGACGGTTCTATTTAACCCATGGAGATAATGATTTAACCAGGCTCCATTTAGCTACATAAAAAATTTCAAAGAAAATGCTATAATTCTGTTTTGCCAACTAGGTCAATCTATCTTTTGGGTTACGGTAGGCGCTGATTTGTTACTGTGAACTGAACCTAACCCTAAAGATAATCTTTGGTTCTAGTGCATTAGCGCCATTACTACTAAACCAAAAGCGGACAAGTGATTTAATATTGTGTTTTTTTGTGTTAATATGGTATGTAACCAAAGCGGCCATGCATGGAATATACGAAAGCCAATTACGCCACACACATGTTTGCGGCAGTCTATTGTCTCTCACTGATGTAGCATCTATGTCATTGTATTATTATTATGTTATTATGGATAAATAATGTTCAATTACATAACAATATTAAAAGTTGTGTTGTTATTTATTTTTATCAAAGTTTCAATTATCCAAAATACATGCCCAGTATAAAGAAATAAATAAATAATGGAGTGAACTCATTCAAAAAATGAATTCATCGGCGGTTAATACTAGTAAGTACCATCAGTATCCAATGTATTGTCTTGTCGGTCCTATAAGATTTTGGCAGTGGAGAAGGCAAATACATTCAGGTGCACTCTGTAGATTGATTACGACCAGTACATCTTTCTTATCTGCATACTGCATGGCAGACATTTTTTTACAAAAATTACTATTAATTTTGGTAAATGAAAAATTAAAGCAGTTCAATGACAAATCAGTCTTTCCATAGCATATTGAATAATTTTATTAGCAAGTGCTCCATTAATATCTTAACTACATAAGAATAAACATTAAAAATAACTTCACGTTAACTTGACAATAAGAGTATTATTGTTAGCATTTAATAAAAAGTATTTTAAAATTACAAAGCATTAATCTGGGTAGGTAACCAACATTGATCTACAAATTGTTTTTAATTCCATAACCAAATAAATTCATTAATGTTTAGTAGGGTCTTAGACTCTACTTGCAACACATTTAGCAGCCATTTCAACATTATCAATGTAGAAATGTATAACAATACATAGACGACAGAAAACTACCTTAAACTACATTTACACAGCATCTTACTTACTGCATACAATAAGTCATTGCCACTATTTATTTCTTGCGCAGACATCCTTAATAATTTAAAGTATAAAATATTATTTTTACTGCATCAATATAATCTGCAATTTGTAAACTTTAACAAAAACGAGTGCAGGTAACATTAATATAAGTAAGTAATTAATAATGACAGTTCTGTTTAAACTTAATTTAACTATGAAGCATAAAGACATAAAGAAGAATGACAATTTATCAATATCAGAAAAGAATGAAAGAGTATGTTTACCAATCAAATAGTCTATTTTAACTTCTAATTTGTGAATTGCTGTACAACATTATGTTTGAATCTGACATATTTATCATACGTTTCAATTAAGAAAATATGCATCATAGTGATCAATAAATAGCATTTAATTAAAAAACATATATGTACGTTTTTAATATACCCATTCGATTCAAATAATCTTTATTTGGAAATAACACCTATAGAAAGCAATTGCTGGCAAAAATACATATTACAAACTGTAACATACAACATATTCGCGAAAACAAGGATGATTAGAAAATTACAATGGAATCATCCATTTTAAGATGGTAAGAACCAAAAATCAAATCAATACAAAGGTGTATTTGCAAAGAGAAAACAGGTGTAAAATTCTCACCCATGTATGGCCGCACATTTCTTCGCAGTTTAGACCAAATAAAAGTTTTTCACCGCACCAATCCATGCATGGTCAGCCTGTATTATGTCATGGTTGGCTGAGACCTGGTAACATGTTTAAAAAGTTTAAGGTGGAGGAGCTGAATGATATACTTTTGCGAATTATTATTATTGGATGCAGAAATGACTTAATATTTTTCATTTTATATTGCCATACCTATTAAAGGCCCATTCTCTACAATTGTTGACGTTTTGTTAAACCAGGCCATTCCTTGTCTTAAATGTACGTTTTATAGTAAATTATGATATACAGTAATGCACTACCTAAGTAGCTCACGTCAAATGTCCTCTAGCCTGACGTTGTCTAGTTGCTGCATTAATTGTCATTTTATTTATTATAATTTATTGAAACCCGGTATTTTCGCTGAAAAGTTACGATTCTTTTTACCTTCACAATCGATCGAAAGTGGGTCAATCGCAGAAGAAAACCAAAATATCAATCCGCATGCAATGCATGTTGAGATTTATAGCGGCCCGCTTAAATGATTAGAATCAACTTATTTTTCACACTTTACCGTTTAAATACAAAAAAAGTTATAGCAATACAACCTTAAATTAGATCTAAAAAACGTAAGGAATGGGACTTTAAAAAATGGGCAATCCTGTGATTTTTTGTGCACCCTTTTTCACGTTATACTTTCTTGTGGATGTATGTTTCTGTAAATATGTTGTTGTACTTTTCTCAACAAGTATGTTATGTGTTTCTAATAGGAAACTGTGTGTTTAAATTAGTAGATTGTGTGTTTAAATTAGTAGATTGTGTGTTTGTATTAGTACATTGTGTGTTTGTAATTGTATTTTTGCCGGTGATTGCCTTCTGTAAACACATCTTATATCAGTGGCACTCAAATGAACAAACAAAAACTTAAAACAGTAACAAATCAAAAAGTAATTAAATGAATAATATAAACACAGATTTAATCATTTCAAGTAGATTCAAAGTGCCTTTTACTTTCTGTAAACATTTTGTTTGTATTTTAAAAACTTTCTGTCAGCTAAGTACTGAAAAAAATGAAAGTGCAAAACTGAAGTGATAAGCTGTTATCATTATTATTTATTTACTGTATTGTAAAATGTATTGAAAAACTGTCCATATATTAAAAAGGAAGAAGATCTGAATGGAAGCTCTGTTAAACAGTACATTAAAATATGTTATTAATTAACTGGTATATCTTGCAATGATGAAGGGCTAGTGTTGTCCGAAAGCTCTGATATTTTTCTGGCTGTTTTACTTCATCGTTTTGATTTAGCTTTTTGCTTATTTTATTTTGTACCTCCATTGAGATCCAGCCACTGATACCCACAGCATTGTCATTATTTTTAATAATTTGCCTATGGATTTATATATCTTATATTAAAATAAGGTATGTATAAATGGATTAGATGCTGCTGTATACTATTCATAATCAATATAATTATATTTTATGATTATTTTTGGCAGCCATAAATAAACTATTCTACCAGAGGATGAGACCTTAGCTATTTTATACAAGATCTATCTAAACCTTCTTAAATATACTGTATTAAATTTTAAACAATTTGCATAACCTTTAGTAATAGATTAAGACAATAAAAAAACAGTAACATGAAACAACATTACATTTAATAAAAGTGAAAGTCAATAAAAGTGTCTAATTACATTAAAATATAGGCTAGATTTAACATGAGTAGCATTTTAAAAAATATACGCATTGGAAATGCTATGTTAAAACAAAATACTTTATCTAACATGAAATATCTGATTTTATTTCTCAACAAGCTTCAGAATATTTTGATGTATACAAACTTTATAAGTACTGTAATACAGTAATCTTGTATTAAAGTTAGTTATTAAAATCATGTGATAATCATCATATGTAAAGAACACACAATTTATTCACTTTAAGCAACCATAGACATAATATAATAAAATAAAACATAAGTTCAGCAAATATAGCAAATTTTAACTAAATATAACAAAGAATTACTTAAAGCTTTTGATAATTAATATCTTAAAATACATTCATTTCTTATCTATTAACAAAAGGACTCTTCAGGTGGGTTACATATTCAATGTCATTTCAAATGACACTGTCATTTTACTTTCTACTATTCAATGCTTTACATCTTAATTATTAAACACATAATAGCATACTTTCTCCAGCAAATTTCCATCAGAGTACTATAACATTCATTAAGGGCATATAGCCCAAGGCATTTAAAATAAGGAAGTCCAAACCCTCTGATGACACAACATCACTTTGGTCAAACAACATGTGGTGATTATTTGCCCTCTGATGACACATTATTACTTTAGTCAACTGGATCATGCTGATACAATACCCCACTAATTTAGCAAGAGAATTATTAAGATGGGCCTATACAAAGGATATCTTAAATATTTACCTAAATGTTGGTGATTTACCTAAATGTTGACGATTTACCTCAATCTTGGTGGTTTACCTCAATCTTGATGATTTACCTAAATGTTGACGATTTACCTCAATCTTGGTGGTTTACCTCAATCTTGATGGTTTACCTCAATCTTGATGATTTACCTCAATCTTGATGGTTTACCTCAATCTTGATGGTTTACCTCAATCTTGATGGTTTACCTCAATCTTGATAGTTTACCTCAATCTTGATAGTTTACCTCAATCTTGATGGTTTACCTCAATCTTGATGATTTACCTCAATCTTGATGGCTTACCTCAATCTTGATGGTTTACCTCAATCTTGATGGTTTACCTCAATCTTGATGGTTTACCTCAATCTTGTTGGTGTACCTCAATCTTAAGTCTTAGGTTTAATATAGAAATCCAGGCATTCTAATCTAGAGATGCTTATTCTTTAATTAATTTCTATAGATCCTGAAATATTTGTTCATGTAGCACTGCTGGTAGCTGTAATGTTTGTAAGAATATTGACTTTTCTAATAACAATACGCTTTATAGTAAATAATACCTTAAGACATTGAAATAGAGGCATCAGGAGTCCATCCATTCTATAATAAAAAAAAGTATCAATGCTGGTATTGGTATTTCAGTTGATATTTACATTTTTGTCTATGAATACTATCCATTTTAATAACATAAATATATATATTTAATTTGGCGCATTGTACATGCAAAAATCTGCACACTTATGGCAATTATTTAAACGTTTAAAATTGCCTGAAACGTGCTTTAATTTCATTGAAAATGTTGATAATTTTGAAAATGTTAATTGTACAGTATTGCCATATGATGAAATATGATATGAAATTTATCAAATTTGGTTTAATTTTGAGTCATGTTTGTGAAGATATGATTGCAAACATGATTTCATTAAATTGCATGTTTTTTTATTGCACACTGTGAAAAGATAATCACATAGAATATATACTATACTATATAATTGACATCAAAATTGAGCTCAAGATAATTGACGGAAAAGATAATGTTAAGGAAGAAGAAATAAAGATTCTGACAAAATCAATAAGGTTATATTGCATGATAGTGCATAAACCTAATTACTGTATTTTATTGTACATTTAAACCAATACAATATGGTGCAATTAAAATGTATTACAGAAAATATTATGAAGCATCTGATCTTACTTTTGATTGTTTACCTTAATTTCAGCATAACTACATGTTATTACCTACCTCCACTTGTCCATTTATTTCTTTATTTCCATTGACTTCTTGTTCATCAAAAGAGTCAGACAATCGTTTTGGTTTTATGTCTGACTTTGGTACAACAATCTCTGCATTATGTACTTCTCCTTTTTCCCACTTGCTTTTCAGTTCTACAGCTCCAGCTGCAGGAGATATCGCCTCATTGAGATCAGATGAGCTGCTATGAATTCCTTCTCTAACAAGTGGCTCATTTTCTGCAACTTGACCTTCATCATATTTATACAGATCAATAGATTTTGGCTCCCTCTCCAGAGGTTGTTTATCCTGGGTGATAGTAACTATATCTCCCTTTTCCCACTTTTCTTTCAGACTACGTGTTCCACCTTCAACACTATCAACTGAATCGTCTATGGTTGATGATCTGTAGACACCTTCCTTTTGTGCTGCTGGTGTATTTTCACTAACATGGATGTCCCCTGATCCTAAATCTTCACCAGTTTCAAATTTGTTTTTGAGTGATTTTGACATCCCAACATTGAATTCATCGGATACTTCCATATTTGCCTTCACCACATCATTTCTAACAATAGGTTGACTTTCAGCAACTTGCCCTGCACCCTCAATTTCACTTCTGACTTCAATCTTTTCTTTTGGTTTATCGGTAACATTACTTACATTTCCTTTTTCAAAAATGTTGCGCAATGATCTTGCTCCACCATGTGCTATTCCATCATCAACTTCTGTCGACTCTCGTGTGATATCAGCACGCTCAATTGGTGTACTTTCAGCAACATGTCCAACACTACTTTCACTTTCTGTGTAATTTTCTAAAGATCGAATGACTCTCTCAGGTTCTTGTTTCTTTACAGATTCAATATTTGAAACTCCACCTTTTTCAAAGCGATTTTTGAGAGAACCTATTCCTCCTGTTATCACCTTTACTTCATTCACATCATCGTCAGATCGAACAACTCCTTCTCTAGTAATTGGCTCATTTTCAGCAAGGATTGAATTTCTCACGGATGCATTTGTGGCTTCCACTTCTGCTTTAAGATCAATAGGCTTTGCTGCTTTTAATTCTTTGTCTTCACTTACTTTTCCAGCTTCAAATCGATCCTTTACAGCTCTCAAACCACCTTGCATAGTACAAGCCTCATCTAATTTTTGTGATGATGTCACAACCCCGTCACGTACTAATGGTTGATTTTCAGATATATGACTGCTTTCATTACCATCTACTACAATGTTCTCATTTTCTGGAATAAATGATTTTCGTACTTCAACGTGTGATACCTTGCCCTGTTCAAAACGGTCTTTCAAAGACATCATACTTCCAACCGCTGTTGGCTCTACTGTATCGCCTTCTCTAACAACATCACTTCTTTGGATTGGCTCACTTTCTGCAACTTGTCCAGCTGATCCTGATACAGGGAAGTCCAAAGGTGGCCCTGCTGATTTTGTTATTGTTGTACTTGCCTGCTCTGTACCATCAAATCTGTTTTTGTTTAAAAAAAATGTTTTGTTTATTTTTTTATAGCTAATTCTATACAATTTTATTTTATTTTCAATATTTACTTGCTTATTATTAATACTACCATTATGTGGAAAATTGTAAAAGACATGTTCATGATGGGTAAAGGTTACACAATTAACCTAGAAAGCCACTCCGAGAGTGCATACCTCCGCCTACTGTAAAATTCCCCTACATAAAATTTCTCCAGGAAAATATATATATATATTTGTGTGTGTCTTAATGCTGTTTGTGATTTAGGCTAATTTCACTACAAGCATGTGTATGTGAGTTTGGTGTAATGGTTATGTAACAAGCCTTTCAATTAACAATAGCTTCAGTTGACTAACAATAGAACAGCAACGCGAAAATCAAACGAGTGAATTTGAAACGAAATAGGTTTTTTAAACTACTCGCATCAACAAAGGTGTACATTAAATCAAATTATGTTTTAAAATTACGAATCACAAATTATAACCCTTGCCTCTTGTACAAGTAGTTTTCGAGAAAATGCAATTTTAGTTTACTTGTCACTTTAAGACTGCTCGCCTGCTTTTGAAAAATTCTGTCCTATCTTTTAACACTAGCAGGTCTGTAAAGTGTATTAGAAAGTGGTCCAGAATTGGGACCATGGTCCCAAATGTTTATGTAATGGAATAGTCCTTGACCACATATGTATCTGTATATTTATTGTGGTAAAGATATTGTAATTACTTTTTGAGTAATCCTGCTAACAAACAGACAGACAGACAGACAGACAGACAAACAAACTAGACTTCGCGCAAAGCGCGATACTTGGCCAAATCAAAATTGACCTCCTGACATTGACCCAATTTTCACCAAAAATGTGTGTCTTATGCTGTGATTTAGGCTAATTTCACTACAATCATGTGTATATGAGTTTGGTGTAAAGGTTATGTAACCAGCCTTTCAACTAACAATAGCTTCAGTCGACCTTCAATAGAAACAGGCAACGCGGCAAACACACGAGTGAATTTGAAAAGAATTAGGTTTTTTAAACTATTCGCATCAAAAAACCTGTATATTAAATAAACTTATGTTTTAAAATTACAAATCACAAATTATAACTCTTGCCTCTTGTACAAAAATGAGAAGTAGTTCTCGAGAAAATGCAATTTCAGTTTACTTGTTATTTAAGACTGCTCACCGGCTTTTGATAATTCTGTCCTATCTTTTAACACTAGCAGGTTTAAAAATAATTTTTTAAAGTGGTCCAGAATTGGGACCGTGGTCCAGATTTTAACCAAAATTGGGCAGTGTCGTCCTTGCTTGACATGTATGGTAGTAATTTGGAGTCATTCGAATCAAAACTGTGAGCGCTAGAGTGATGACAAACAAACAAACACACACACAAACCAAACAGATCAACATACTTGGCCAATTTTCAATTTGGCCAAGTAACAAACACACGCAATCGATTACATATACCTCTTTGGCAGAGGTAAATAAATCAATAACCCCCAGTTTAACAGAAATAAACCAAGACTGTGAGTTTTCCACTGTTTATTAAATTGCAATAACTTACATTTGCATGCAATGATGTCACTTACCTAGACCGTCTATTCTTTAGGTCAAAAACTTCTTCCTCTTCTTTTCCATCGGTTTCACTTGTATTTTGGGAAACACCTAAGACAGTTTTATTGGAATGCAAACGAAGTGGTAAGTAAACAAAAATGTAAGCATGCTAAATAAGATAGACAATATAAATGGACATTATATGAATGCTTTAGATGTATTGTTTTCCAAAATATGAAAAATAAATACAAATAAAACCAAACATGGAATAGGGCATTTTTTAGTTTCAAGTTATTTAATTTAAATTTTTTATTATTATTTAAAACAAAACAAATAATGCCATGTACTGTAAGATATGCCTAAAGATGCTGTTTAGGATACAGTTGATAATATATAATATAATAATTATCATCATGACAACTTTATTCACATGACAATGTAATGAATATACTTTGTTGACTATATAATACCTATTATATACGGTAGAAGGGTTAGACAGAGGGTTAGTTTCAGGACAAAAGACAAATATTTTGTGTTAACATTGACGTAACAAAAGCTTTTCTCTCTATGGTTAGAAAAGGGCAGTTATTACAAATTGGCATTTATTTTCATTTATGTAATACATTTTTGTACATTGTTTAACAAACCCAAATAAATTGAATGTTGAAATTTATTTCAGTATTTTTTCTCTTAAATTCCAATTCTTTCTTTTTTTTAGTATTTCCAATTTTAATAATCTCATCATTTTCAAGTGTTGTTCAGTGGAACGTGGTACAGGAAAGAAATTCCTCATGTAAATGTTATATAAATAGTAAATAAATAAAAGAAAAAGAATAAAAAATTTTAATTTCCAAAAAAAAAGCAAATGGTGAAAAGTTAATACTATTACAATTTTAAAAGGAAATAAAAGTATGCATTATTATTTGTGGACTGGTACAAATAATTTTATTTGGTAAAATATAAAGTTTCATTTCCACTCGGCTGTCGCCTCATGAAAATAGAATATCGTCTTTCACCCACCACATAAAATTATTTGTACCATTCCACTCATAAACTAAAAAATTATTTGTATATTATATAACACTGTAGATGTTTCCTTTCACCTGATTGGAGAATTGTTGGTCACATGATATTCAATAGGCCTAAATGGGTGCAGGTCAAGTCGGCCCTAAACCATCACGTCAATTTGGCCCCAAGTCAAGTCGACCCAGAGGTAAGTTGGCCCCAAGTCAAGTCGGCCTCCAGTCAACTCAGCCTTAAGTCAATTCGGCCAAAACTAATCGGTTTCCACTTTTTGCATTTCATTCTTTATTAGAGGCCGAGTTGACTGATTAGTTTTTGACCAAGTTGATGTGAGGCTGAGTTGACTTGAGGCAAACCTGCCTTGGGGCCGAGTTGACTGGCCGAGACGGTTTAGGACCGACTTGGATCGAATTTGGCTAAATACTCCATTCAACATCAAGAGTACATTCTTGTTATACAATCACAGCCCTCAAAAGACTAAAAGAATCTACTTTACATGTTATATAAAACAAATATTAATTAATGTTTTTATATTCGTGCAATGGGATAAAATATGAAATGTTCTATACTCACATAGAATTACCTTGTGAATATTTATTTTTGTTTTATTATTAATGTAAATGTAATACTTTTATTTCAGACAAAGACAGTCCATGGTCTCAAGACCAGAAAATTATATTTAACTGATATAGGAATGGTGGCAAAACCAATGTTATACATAGCAGAATATACAAGGTGTAGGGTTATCTTCTGGAAGAAACCTACTATGAATTTGAAGGTGCTTATTTCATGAATATGAAAGAGGCCTGACAATGGCACATGCATAAGCTTTGAAGAAAGATAAGAAATACATGCATTTATACAGGTACAAACATGCATGCAAATGTTAATAAAAGAATTTAGCTGTCTGTACCGTAAGATTTCCAAGTAACAATTTTCTTAACTTCACTCTATTTTACAAGCACAATTTGAGGTCATGAGGTCATGAGGTTACTAAAATCACAGTTAAACATCATTTTTAATGGTGGTTTGTATGCACAAACGTCAATAAATACATTTTTCACCAAGATGTGTTTTGATTGCTGGATGACTGTTTGTTGTACAGATACGTACGTACGTCAAACTCAAGTAGTTGCTCATCCAAACTGTCACCGGTGGTTGGTCAAAATTACTACTAATTAATTATCGTTTCTGTCATCCTATTATAATAAGCAATAATATATCACTGGTAGGCCTAATTAAATCAAGTAACTCGATCAATGAATATCTAAATGAATTAGGTTTATCAAATGTGTTTTAACTAATTAATTAACTTTGCAAAATAATAAACAAAATGGTTTATTATTTTCATAATGAATAATGCTGTACTTCCTTTTCAATAACCAAAGTTCAAAGTTTTTACTTCCTGTTCAAAACATGCAAGGTTATTATTTATGTAGGAAATAGTTGTGTTTGTATTGATTATGATGATTATTACTAGGCTTGGTTATGAATGGGATCATATGCATACACCATGTTATTTAAAATTTAGGAGAACAGACCTACAATAATCCCTTGTGATCAAAACACAATGCCAAATAATTTATTTGAAATATTTTTATTTATAAGTTGAAAATGTGTGTAATATTTGGTAGGAAAAAAGTGAATTGCAGTAGTTTAATTAGTAGACATTACAATTAGTGTAGTATTCTTATTTATGATTGACTGACAGGACAAAATGTTAAATGAAATCTACAATTAAACTAATTAAATCTCTAATTTATTGGTAAATTTTAAGATTATTAAGTGTCACAGTTCATCAGGAAATAAGAGTTCAAATAAAGTATGTTCTCAAAGCATTCATAGGCATGACATTAATTACATTACAGTACTGCATTAATGTTACAATGTATACCTTTTTATAGTTCTTCCATTCATTTTTGTGACATATTCATTTTCAGATATTTTTAATATTTTAGTATGTTTTTCTAGATTCAAAATTAGATGTAGATGTTGAAGATGTTTGAAATAAAGACAATTTAAATGAGGAAGTCAATATGATGTTAAGCATAGCATATTTATTCATTATAAAGATCATGATACATACGAAATTAAATCTATTAATATAACAATTCCATTCATTCCTGCTAAATCCACACCATCTTCAACACATTACCTTAAATATTAAGTCATTCTTACACAAATTCCTGTCATTAATACTATAACCCAGAATTGAGGACTAAATCTAAGAAACTGTCATCTGGTTGATTTAGTTATAATTATTGAAAAATTGTGGTTTAATAAAATCATCAAATTTTGCTACAAAATACATATTTGAAAAATGTTAACTTTGGCATGTTATGTCACTTAAATTTTGTAAGTAAAAATGCATTAATAATCATTAATACACATTATAAATGTCTAATAAGAAACCTCCTATTGCTTACAAATTTATTAATACCTTACCAATATTCAGTATGAAAAAGTAAACAATAATTATTTGCATACAAAACCTATTAATAACCAAAATGTTTCGCGAATTATTAATTTTAATTAGAATTTATAAGTATTTCGCATTTTAAACAAAAAAAGGTTTAATTTAAAACTTATATTAGCACCAAATATTTATCTTTATGAAATGCTTTGTCCACAAGCTGTAGCAAATTAATCAATCAACAGATTTAACAACTTCTAAAATATAATTTGTTCTGATTATGTTCCGAGTGTTTTAACATAACCAAATTATGAATAAAGCACACTTAAAAATGGCCCTTTTCAAATAAAGGAAGTTGCAGTTGCAATTAATTTAAAAGACATAGCAAAGAATACATGCAATTATTACGGTAAGGGTTTAAATGAGTCGTCGGCCACTGTTCACGTTGGTATAGTTTTTAGATAATGGTTTTCTAGCTTAGCAAGTGTCTATTTTGATTGAAAGCACTTTGTGACAAAGATTAGAAACTACATTAGTTAGCATGACTTTGAAAAAAATTATTAGCAAACAAGATCACCTCAAATATTAATTAGATGTTATGCATAGAGCAAAGTTTAAAATATAAATTTTAGGTTACAATGTCTAATAAATATTGTGCCTTTTAATCCTATCTAAGCTTAAGTTTAAAAAAACATCAACAATTCTAGTTTATAATGTCCACACAAAAACAAATCAAACTGTCCACTATTTGACAAACTGATAACATAACACAACATGCAAATGACAGTATTCTGACAAAAATAGTGCTAGAAAAGATGAAGAAAGGAACAATTATGAAGGGAAGATAAAACAATATAGAAGGGTAGAAGAGAGAAGATGGGACAATGATGTGGGAACAAAATTAAACAACAAATGGTATCTCCAAAATGTACATGGTCTAAAAGCAACAATTCATGTCTGTGGGTTGGACAGTGAGTGAAGAAAAGAATTTACATTCAAACATGCTATCATCAATGATATTTAAAAATCACAGGATTTACCAAACAGAAATCTTCAATTTGTTATGTTGCATAATGTTTGTAATGATGTGTATTGCAATTTTAAAAAACTGTAAAAATTTATAGTTTAATTATTTTTTAAAATTATGAATAAATAATATAAATACAAATTAATTTTTCTTTTGATTTTAAGTCCAACCAGAGTATTAATATCAAAAATTCTTAAAAATAATTTTTAAGTGAACCTTGCCCAATATATTAGTGATCACTGAAAACTAAATGAAACAAAAGGCACTCAATGAAAACACACACACACATGCAGTACAATTTTTGTTCTCACCATTGGTTGAAAAATTTTGATCGTCTTCACCCACATTGAACTCTACTTGTATAATAAAGGCAGAAAATGTAGAGCGAAAAGCAACATAAATGAAATAGAGGAAGAAAGAACAAGAAATTATTTACAATATAAAGAAAATTATATTGAACGTATCAGGTTGGGTTTATTGTTAATTCTACACAATACCTTGTGTAATATTATTACGCAGGTTAAACAATAATACCAAAATATCAACGATTAAAACAATTAAACTAAAAAAAATACATAAATTGCATCATATTAATGTATTACTGTTTTAATAATTTTCTTTTAAAATATTTATCTACTACAAACTACTCAAATTCTTATATAATTACATATCAATTGAACATTTGAATGTCCAACAGGATGGAAAAAATACTGACTTATATAACAAGAAACTTTAAAAAATATATGGAGCAATCAATTATTATTGAAAATAATTTCTACAAATTCTATTAGTTTCTACAAAAATGAAATGCTCGCAGACATTGCATTATAAAACACATAGGAATAGCTTGTTTCTGACTTAGGTCAGTACATTTTCCACACTGGTCTACAGTGTACGCCTCTATGAAAGTATTCTAGGACAAAAAATTGAACAATTTTAGGCAAATAGCTTTTTTCATGCAGGATTCCCAGCCAAAATATAGTTCAGTTGAAGTAGCCTTTATGTTATGTATTATGGTCCATGTTAATTGGAAAAAAGGTTTTCTGTAGCTGGAAAGTGGTTATATGCTAAACCATGATGGATAGATTATTAAACAGATATACACCATATGAATAACAACTGCAAAGCAATGATAGTATTGAAACCATCCCATCATGTATGCTAATGAGACAGACCTAACGTTAATTTTTTACTTCTTTGTACAGTTTCAGCACGTTTTTAATGATATATCAAATGATAATAGGTGCTTTCGAATATGACAAACAGAAATGGTACAGAGCGTGCTCTTCAGTGTCCATGTTGCTTAGTTTCTATAGAAATTACCTGGTCGTTCTGCACCTGCAGTAAATGCCTCATCATAATTGCCTTTCAGTTTGAATAGCTGTTTGAAATGTGGCTTACAGTACAAACGTCCTTTAGCCATAGCGAAATTTCCCAACCTAAAAAAAAAACACCAAAAATAATTGTTTGTTAATAATAAAAGCAATATTAATTATATATTTATTAGTTTAACTCCATATTATATTTGTGTAAGGATGTGTGGACGACAACACAAAAGGAAAAACACGCCTTTTCTCACTTTTACCACGGTCCGGTGGTGTATTTGGTTTTAATTTGTTTTTAGCATAACAATAGAGATCAGTATGGTCCTTTTAATCAGATCTTTAATTAAGTAAGAGACAAAACTATCTGCTTCCTTGACCGGTTCATGAATACAAAAGAAAGCAAATCATTTGAAAAAGACTGTTACAATTATAGGGGGCAGCAACACCTATAGGGGGCAGTATTTAATTATCACATGATTAGATTAATCCCCACACTCCCCTGTTTAAGCTGAGTTTGTCCTCAAACTTAATATTATTCACAACAAGAAGAATCTTTTCAGCATTTTCAGAGTCAATGCCAGCATCATCAGGCCAGTCAGGGTAAACGTCCCCAGTACCATCGTCTTCAACAAAGGACTCTACACATTCCCCTTCGGCTCCCACAAAGTGTCTCATCTTCTTCTCTGGGAGAACATATACTGTGTTTCCATTCCCATGGGCAGCACGCCTAGTTGCTTCTAGTTCGGCTCTTAGCTCATCAACCGTCCTCTGCACATCTCGCAACGATGCCTTGCTTGCCATCACTGATCTCTAATGTTAAAGCCAAATACGATCCACGATCCCACTTCTGACACCAAATTGTAAGGATGTGTGGACGACAACACAAAAGGAAAAACACGCCTTTTCTCACTTTTACCACGGTCCGGTGGTGTATTTGGTTTTAATTTGTTTTTAGCATAACAATAGAGATCAGTATGGTCCTTTTAATCAGATCTTTAATTAAGTAAGAGACAAAACTATCTGCTTCCTTGACCGGTTCATGAATACAAAAGAAAGCAAATCATTTGAAAAAGACTGTTACAATTATAGGGGGCAGCAACACCTATAGGGGGCAGTATTTAATTATCACATGATTAGATTAATCCCCACATTTGTAAAGCATCATTGAATGACAGAGTAAAAAATATTAGCGATGATTTTTTAAAATATTTTATGTCTTCTGAAAACAAACAAAAAACATTTTAAAAATCTATATCTATGTAAAAATAAATAAAATAGGGCAAAATAAGGATTTTCTATTTTTCTTATTAGATATCAACTAAATAATTAAATGAAACTCAACCTATTCATTTTAAAATATTTTGTATAAATTACTTTTTTTCTAAATATGATGAATTAGATCGAAGGAAACAGTTGAGTTGTATTTCAAAATTGTATATTTACTACAGTGAGAGTTAATTACATACAGACAACATATTATGACCTGTCGTCACTAGTCCACTGGGCTAGTTGTATGCATGGGTGGTCACTAAACTATTAATATTCTTTTTAAAAACAATTTACACCAGACAAGTACTATATCAAGAAACCAAGGAAGTGGTTTTTAATGCGCTGGTAAGTGTTTACTTTTTTAGATTTCTATACATACCGTAGGGTGGACTTGCATTCTGTACATTTAAAACAAAATTTGTGATAGGCTGCACCATCTGCTGTTAATCGTTCCATTGGGTAAACTCTTTTACTGCAAACTTTGCATTCATTCAACAAGCTGGCATCTTGATTCTATAAAGACAACAAAAATATATAATATTAAAAATATTTTAAAAATCTACAGTGTTTGTTCTCTCCTTGTCACAAATCTAGTAGTAGAGCCCTGTGGTTTCATTGTCTTTTATATAATATCAAGGTGCAAAATAGCCCTGTGGTTTCATTGTCTTTTATATGATATCAAGGTGCAAAATAGCCCTGTGGTTTCATTGTCTTTTATATGATATCAAGGTGCAAAATAGCCCTGTGGTTTCATTGTCTTTTATATGATATCAAGGTGCAAAATAGCCCTGTGGTTTCATTGTCTTTTATATGATATCAAGGTGCAAAATAGCCCTGTGGTTTCATTGTCTTTTATATGATATCAAGGTGCAAAATAGCCCTGTGGTTTCATTGTCTTTTATATGATATCAAGGTGCAAAATAGAACGAAGACGCAAATCTACAATACTCATTCTTTTGAAAACTAGATTCGTTTATTAATTGTTTAATAATATTAAAATACTGAAAACGACATACATGTATGCCTTTTAATCAAAACTCATAATATATTTTAATTTTGTTATTTTTATGTATAGTAGGGTTTTTTATGTTTTATATTTTTATAATGCCCTATTAGTAAATATTGTGGTTTTAGCCATGGGCTATATAGATTATTTGAGGAATATTGCAATAAAAGACCAATATTATACAGATAAAACAGCATTGTATTTTTAAATGTTTCATATAAATATATGGAAAATATAGGTGGTAAATCGGCTTTACATGTTGGTAGGTTCAGAGCGAGTTTCATTTATAATCATAGTACGGAATGTGTTCTTACATTGCATTAAGCTTTCCCGGAGGAGTAAGGCCAAAGTTGGCTTTTATATCATTTTAGGCAAACTAAAATGATGTAAATGTAATTAATACAGTCATAAATCAGATTCATAGGTTTAGGAATAATACCATGATTTACAAGTATTCAGTTAATCTCTAAATAGCTTAATTATTAAAAATAGTTATAATATAAAGTAGTTTACATTATAACCCTAAACATAAAATTCACATGCACATGGGAATTTTTTTTTAAAATATAAATAAATGAACAATGTGCCTGTTTCTGATGAGCAGAATATTAACTGATTGTTTTTTTTCCGATTGTTTTTGGGCAGCAAAAACGCCGCAAAAATGAAATAATCGATAACACTCAATCCATTGCATGTTTTTTAACCGATTATTGCGGAGCAGTTATTAGCTGCAACACAAATAGCGATTATTGACCACATTTTGACCTCTAGTCAACTTGTGAGTATGGCAACCCTCACTCACAAAGCATGATGTGGACCGATGAGGTAACATTTGATTGTTATTATTTTGTGGGGGACAATTATACCGAGAGACTCCAGGGGAATAAAAAGGATTCTGTGTTAACTTTTGGAGTACACCTTCACATCTCACCAGTCCAGGTTAACGATGATTTGCATGTCCTTTTTTAGGCCTGTCGTTTTCAGTAGAGATATGTAGTCTAGCTTATAGTAGAGTAGCACCAACAGCAAAACAAACTTGCTCGCCAATGTCTCCTTATTAATATAACATCATTATTCTGTTGTATGTGATAGTGGCCTAGATTTTTATTGAATCCTACATGATGTGATAGTTTTAGGCAGCGATAGGAAAAATGGATGTAAACAAACTAGCTGTAGTCATTGGCCTTCCATAATTTGAACTGCGTTGTGGGTAATGGTGACGTGATTTTTAAAAAGCGATTATCAGATAACTGATAATTGTCAGAGAACATTTTCAGTTGCAACACAGACAATTCTGAGGTTTGTGGTACTTATTATACATGCTACTGTAGTGAATGTTCCACAAAACTTCTGCAGTTTTCATGTATTCTTAAAATCTATAAATGTATTTTATAAACCAAATGGCAAAATGACATTTTATATGAGATTTAATTTACTGCTTGCAGTAAATAAAACCTATTTGAAAAATAGCAACAGCTGAGAATTTTGTTTAAAACCTTAGCATTGGAATGCAGTAGATTAGTATTAGGATATATTCAGATCACAGTGTTAAGGAAACGTTTACCGGTATATGTATGTAGCGTGCATGTTTTTGTGTCAGACCTATACGCCACAGATTACTGTAGCATTAGACAGCTATTACGCCTTGCATCTGAATTAACCCTTATCCGTAATGCGTAATTCCTCAATAATCCTACATTATTCCTATTATTAGCAGCCTAGGCTAGCTCTGACCTACTGCAATCCTACATTATTCCTGTTATTAGCAGCCTAGGCTAGCTCTGACCTACTGCAATCCTACATTATTCCTATTATTAGCAGCCTAGGCTAGCTCTGACCTACTGCAATCCTACATTATTCCTATTATTAGCAGCCTAGGCTAGCTCTGGCCTACTGCAATCCTACATTATTCCTATTAGCAGCCTAGGCTAGCTCTGGCCTACTAAATATGGGTTTTTACAGAGTTGATTCCATTGTTATTTAATTGCCGCGAATCAACTCCTTCTTGTATGTTAATATTAACGTTAACGTTAACGTTAATAAACGTGTGAATAATATGTGATTAAAATATCTATTAATAAAAATCTTCAGCGCATACAGGTTTTGTTTACGAAAAAAAATGTTTAAACGCCGGCCAAGTGTGTTGCCTTAATACGCCAAGTTCCACATGTCATGTGCTTTCTTTTGTGTGACAAATTTTTGTAAGTCCTAAAAAGGTTCATTTTAATAAACAAATTTGTAAATATTCCTGTAAGATCCTGACTACCAAAAACTATAATGTCACAGTGGCGGATCCAGGTGAGGTTCGGGTCATTTGGACGAACTCCCGCTCAAATGAAAAAAAAAATCAATGATGTTGTAATTTTTACATATTACATATATTTGTTGATATGGGGTGTTAATATATTTTGAATGCATTTTCCTCTCAAATAGTAATAAAAAATGATAACGCATACTTAACTGCTAAATGCGTAACAAATATGTTGTCACGCATGTGTTTGTTAAAAATGTGTTTCATTAAAATCACTTTGAAATGCGGGACCGTCCCGCACAATGGGAGACAGTTGGTAACTACGCTTTTATGTGAGAGTATCATTTCCGGCCAACTGGGGGTGTAATTTTAAAAAATTTCCCACCATGGGAGGGCCTGTGGCTTAAAAACTTAGAATCGCACCCTTACGCCCGTATTCTTAAACCGGACTTTAGTCGTAGTTCGAAGTTCGACTTGAAAAAGTCGTAGTTCGAGCTATTACTTCAAATTCGGAGTCAAACACGAAGTAGTCGAAGTTTGCAGTTCGACTTAATGAAGTCGAGCTTTTAGTCGAGTTGCACACGTCTGGGTAACAAAGGCTATACATTGGCCAATGACAAGAAGAGAGTATTTGAGGAGCAGACGAAATTTTGCGCATTGATATCACTTTCCATTTCTTACAACACTTTTTACGCATCAGGACTATATACATGAAAAATAATTTTAATCGTTAATTATTAGAACAATATCAGTATTAATTTAACAGTGAAGTATATTTGATTAACAACAAATAAAATCTTCAAAATATATTTAGGAACCATGGCGGTACGGTAACTTTTACATTTTCTAGGCCCCCAACAAAGTATGATCGCCACGAACCACGCACTTCATAGCGTGACAAGAAAGCGCTAGGCCCCCTAAACATTCAATCGCGTGGTGAATTGCCGCATCTCCCATTGTCGCTATGGCGTGACGTAGCTCAAGTCGGACTTGCGCGAAGAAAATAATGTAATTTGTATACAGTTGTAAATAAAGACATGATTTTCATTATTATAACTTATACCAATGTATATTTAATTAAGCTAATATAAATATAGATATTTCATTCTTCAATATCTGGCCAATATAACAACTCAATGACTGTTACGTTTTTTATAAACATCGTTTAAAGGAAAGGAACACCCTGGGCTAAATGTGCCACTGTGCTTATAGATAAATGTAATAAAAACATGATTACAATGGTTCAAGGTACAATAGTAAGCAATTTAGTTAAAAAATAGACTTTTAAACGACAACATATCGGAAATTGAACAGCGCCATTTTGACAGGTTAAGAGCAATTATGTGACGTCAGATTAGGTGGACGCATTCAAGCAAATCCAAGCGCCCATTGTCTTACTACAGTATTTCAATATGGAAGTGCGGGATATAACCACAAATAAAATCAATTAAATAGCCTAACATACCTAATATTTTCGGAATATGGCTTGGAGTTTTTATAATTCAGAAAATTTGGAACCAGAATATACAGAAAGAGAGTTAGTTTTTTGTCGTGCTGATGAGGAAAAAAGAAGAGAAGAAGAACATTCTCGAGCATAACAAGCCGTCGAAGAATGGTGTACTTTCGGCCAGTGTATCTGTACTGTATGCCTTACTAGGCCTAGAACTCGTGTTGAACGAAAATAAAGTAGACACTGCATCGTCAACCAACAGCCTCAGTTTGGAAGGTTTGTCAGTTAATTCCCCTACCAAATCCCGTTTGAAACAGCTAGGCAATAAAAGTAACAATAGATTAACAATAGCTGAAAGATTTACGAATTGGCTTGCAGAAGAAAAAATCGATCGAAGGTTTGTTTACCAAGCCAGCGCATGCTCATACCGTGTCATCGCCGTCCTGCATGACCGCATGTCGCGTTATTAGCCAATCATATTAGCGGATTCGCTTAGCCAATAGAAGCGCTGAATGCAACCGCGAATCTTAAAATTTTCGTCGGCCGTATCTGACGTCACAAACAGGCTGCCATGAGCACAAGATGGCGATTTTCAAATGTCTTGAAAACAGCTTTAAAATCCTGATTACTAGAAAACTACAAATCCGATTTAAACATAAATTTTGTTGAATATTAAGTTGGTAGGGTTACTTTTATAATAGTTAGGTAAGATATTAGGGTGTTCCTTTCCTTTAAAAACCATTTAGTCAACCATTTAGCCTGCCCCCTCCAGGACTAAAAAAATCGATCAAAATCCGTCTCGATTTAGTCGAGGTTGGCCTGATTTAGTCGGTGATTTAGTTGAAGTTCGGTTTATGAATTAAAATGACGTCATTTTTTTAGTTTTAGCTCGAACTACGACTAAAGTCCGGTTTAAGAATACGGGCGTTAAGTCAATCAAAGCTGAGCTTGTAATCGGCAGATTTCATGGTTGATTGATTTTGGTTTCTGTTTTTTTATTGGATGGCCGCAAATACCCGCAGCTGAACGTTATATCCCACATGTGGTGTCTCTCTGGAGTGTGATCAGGGTTGTTTAATCAAGTTTACAGTACAGGATACCTACAATAGCTAGCCAAGTAGTTTAATAGTCTAATAATAAAGGTACATACAGCCACTAGCCGGGCATGTAGGCCGCAGGCAGGTATGAATATATCCATGATGTATTATATAAGATTTATTCAGTGTGTTGTAATTATTTGCAGAGAAGAATTTTACTGTTCCTTGGAAAAATCCCATCAATGTTTTCCTTTCGATCCCCCAAAATGGGGACAAAATATTTATTTTTGCCCAAATTAGAAGTTGTTATCTTTGGCAATGTTGTAGCCTCTGCTTTCAATGTCAACGAAAAGTCCACATTTTATACGATATATTTTTGCAAGAACCATTTGTATTGCTAAAAAAGCACCTCTTTTAATTTCCCTTTCTCCATAGTCTATAATAGAATTGTAAATTTGTACAAAAAAAATGGGTTTTTTAGACCAATTTCTTTGCAATTGCCGAACTCTGAATTCTCAACCATTTTCCTACGTCACAATTAGGTCACTCGGGTCATTAGTAATATCGAGACAATACAGCAGCACAAGTGATCAGCAGTACCTGTCGTATGCCATTTGAAATGAAACGAGCGGTAAATACAAAACCGTATTCTTGATCATGTTTCTCACTCCTGCTGACAAACATTGATCAGTACCCTTTTACCATTTTTCCAAACACCAAATGCAGTGATAACACTAGGCTAGATTATGTTTCTTACTAATTACTATTACTAAGCTACTATATAGAATTCGAGATGATTATTTGGCCCAGGTGTGAAGGGGACAATTCGGCCCACTTTTAGGCCGATATAATGTCTGACTAAGAGAGATAGGCTTCTACATTAGCTTCACTTAGGGTTTTATGATGTAAAGTACATTATGCTAACATTATGTTTTGTTATTTTAATTTTTTAGTTTTATGTAATTGTAATTTCTTTTCAAGGTGAAATTGCAATCATATTTACTTCTTTCTAATTAGGTCTACAGTATACCACCAGCAAACATACATTTTGTTCATCTTAAAGACAAACCACCAAACTGCAGCAGACTGCAAGAATATTCAACCAGATTCAACTAATACCCCTTTTACACCGGCAGTAAAAATGTGTTGCGTTGAGTTGATCCGGAATTGTAACCTTTGTCGTACCTGGGACGCAAAAATACGGAACTGTAGGCTGGTGTAATCGACGTAAAAAGTTACCTGGGTCGCTGAACCACCCAGGTAAGTGATGTGGAATGTATTCAGTGTCAAGACAACCCGGGTTGCACCCGGGATGCCCAGCTTGTACACCAGTGTTTGCGGTGAAAAACGATCAGCGTATCTTTACCTGTTATTGTTTACTATCCTCGCTCACTATAGTATTTAATTTACATACAATTAAGGTAAGATTGATTTTGTTTATTCGCTTATTTAATAAATAAAACTTATGGTTATTTGTTATTCATTTTTATTTTTTCAAGATATTATTCTTCACGATTTTTGTGTGTATTGCCATAAAACAAAATTGTAGGAGGCATAATGAGCAGACCGTTACTAGGGTGTCTCTTCATGCGTGAGAGGGTGATATTTCGATTGATCTATAACATTTACACTAGTTGGTATTTTGCAGTGTAAATACACGCAACCCGTGGCATTCCCGTGTTATGAATCAGGTGTGAAAAGGAAATTTATCCGGACACGACACAGGTTTGTTATTAAGCTTGGCAGTGTAATAGAGGTATTAGTCACTGTCTTTCAGTCGGAAATGATATTAATAGTCTTTGAAAAGACAATTTACCAGACGACTATGAAATGCAGGATTATGTCCAATACCAACCATGAGGATGGAAAATACCGGACATATAATATTAACCAATAAAATAATAAACGTTTAATATTTCAATAAAACACAAACAAAAAAAGAACAAAGATACAGATGTACAGTATATTACAAATTATTATATTAACAAGATTCTGTTTTTTAAATTTGTTTATTTGCGATGACTCTGTACATTTGCTTTTAGAATTAAAACAAATTAAACACCGAAATATTAAGAATGCAGTAGGCCTATTAACTTCATCTTCCTTTTAAATTATAATATAAATGCTATATATTTTACCTCTTGGCACTATACTGTACATACATTTATACATTATTTATGTACACTGCATTGTATAATTATTTCGTTCTCTTTTTGATTACCGAACCTCACAATCATTAAAAGATGATGCCTGTCCATTGGATGGGTGCCTGCTATTGGAAATAAATCTTACTTTGTAATGTATAATGGCAAGGACATTAACCACCTTCTAAACATCTGACACATACTTAATATTCTTTAACAGTGACTCATCATATTTATTACAACTACAAGAAGACATGCATTTTAAATTAACATACATTTACAACAGTAGAGTACAGTAAATTTCACACTTGCTAGACATTTACAGTAATCATAATTTAAAATAATAAAGTAAAAACACAAACTGACTTAATGTACCATTCATCATTATCATTATTGATTGTAATATTGAACCCTAAATGGATCATCTTTTGAAAAAAGAATAATAAATATGAATAACATTTAAAGATCTGCATACATTGGAATTTAAAGATAATAATGTTGTCAATTTTCATTCATATGATGTTTGATTATCTTAATGATAAAGATCCTACTCTCAAATTTTAATGACCATCTAATTATTTGAAAATGATTTGTTATGCAACAGTAGATTGAAGTCAGGATAATGATTGTCAATTGCAATTATTTGTTGAATTAAAAAAGACTATGGTATTTGATCACTATTTGAAAATTCAATTGGAATAAGAGATTTTGAGCACTGCTCTCTATCAAACAGCATACCAAACAAGTAAAATGTTAAATTCCTGCCCATATACAGTAAAAGCAATGCTCGTTTTGTATTTAGATTAGTAGCATTTCAGTAGTATCATTTTAAACACACTATTTGAATGCAAATGGTTTCTTCTCGTGTTTTTTTAAGTTAACTCTCTATAAAAATCATTTCATTATTTTCTCAACTGTTTAAAATCTTATCTCCAATCAATTTTAATTCCATTCCAGGATTAACCTATTCCAATCCATCAGAAATCATTTGTTTTTTTTCCTACAGAATATCAAACTAATGTATGGTAATGAGTGACAAACATTTTGGTATCACCCATTATCAGTATTATTCTTTGCAGTACATTTATTATTAGGTTGTTTTTTTTTTTTGTGAAAATGTCCACTTTCATATAGCACTCAGTTAATAGCTGGTTACTTTAATTAATAAATAAATTGTGCCTTCAGATGCATGATATAGGTACTAATTTCCTTTTAGGAAAATAATTTTATGTTACAGAAAATAAAATATTACATACCTTTATGAAAACTATGATAATGATATGTATCAATAATTGCATACAACTACTTCAATGTGTTCAATTCTGCTGTTCTTGCATAAATGGTCAACAAGTAAATAACACATGGTGTTTTTTAAAGTCATTCCAAAGTGATGACAGTCCATAGCAAAGCCTTCATAAGGAATTTGTATGTGGAATGTTTATAATGAATGAAGCCAAAATTAAAGACTATACAGTATGTTGGTATGAAAACAATTAACACCAAGTTATGCAATAAACCATTTATAAATACAACATAGGCCCTATTTCTGCTGCCAAGTAAATACTGTATTTTTTTTAAACCGTTTACTGTAAACGGTATTTTTTTGGCAGCGGAAACGGCACTCTTAAATAAAAATACCTATTTTGTATACCGTATTTTCCCCATCAAATTTGTGGATAGAATACGGTATTTGCAAATTTATACTATATTTTCTATACTCTTTCCTATACCATTTTTTTTTAACCTGTGACATGAGGTTAACTTAGTATTGTTTTCTGTCGCTGTTTTACACACGATAGATATATTCTGTGAAAATGTGGATCGTAGACGTTACGGTATTTACTATAACTCTGTGGAGGGAAGCTAAAATGCCGACAACTAAAAAAGGCAATAAAAGGGGCAACCAGATTTATAAAGACATTTCTAAAAAAGTAAAGTAAAAAATACCATATTTTATATCGTATTTTTAGCTAGCTCTCCCCTTAAATCACAATCTTTTCTCCATCTAAAAAGTGCTTGCACTAAGTCTGCTACATGTATATAGAGGGGCTAGATCTACATGTAAACGACATACTATGGCAGCCAATGATGATGTAGAGGGGCTAGATCTACATGTAAACGACATACTATGGCAGCCAATGATGATGTAGAGGGGCTAGATCTACATGTAAACGACATACTATGGCAGCCAATGATGATGATAATGTATAGTATATACTATAAGTATCATTTTGATTGAATAGGGGATGGGGCCAGGGACCACCCTCCTAAAAATGGATGAGAAGGTATAAAAAAGTAAGTAAGTAAAGTATACTCTTATGTTATAAAGGAAAGGAATTGCTTTCTAAAGCCTCATTCACACTTGTTTCGTTTCATGGAAAAGGTAGACAGCGCTGTGTTGTTAAATTAAATGGAAAATAATATAATATACATAATTTCACGGTGCCCTCTTCCGTTCCAAGTGTGAATTTAGCTTAAGTCCTAAAATCCACATCAATATTTTGAACCCTTCCACAATTTTAAAAACATTCCGCCCTGTATGTGGTAATAATTAACAAATAAATTACTTCCATTAAACTCCATGACCCCTATTTATACTTTTAATCAACCAATTTAATACTTTGTTAGTGAATAGAATGATCTCTATGCTTTAAACTTCATTTATAAACAATAAGTGTGTGCAGATTATTTTAGGTTATACATAGTAGCCTACTATTCTATACAGTACTGTATATCCATGGAGTATCTAATAAATTAGCTACATAAAAACAAGAAATGGTATGGGATATTTTGAAATGCCTGTGATTTAACAAGTGTGCTACAGGAATGATGACTGAAGTTAAATAGAAAATGGAATGTCACTGTGCTCAAACAATGTTTTAATTTAGAATTCCATCTCAGCAAGATAAGGTCATGTAATGTAATTGAACCAGCAAAAATATACACCACAGAATTCAATCAACATCGGCAACTTTCCTACCGCATACAGTAGTTAGTTAAATATAACATTTCGATTGTTAATTATTAATGTACCTTACCTTTGAATCTGAATTCATCCTGAATATGCCGTCTTCTTATATTATAAATAATTTGTTTGCTTCTTATGTCTGATTATTATTATCCAACAACTGATAACAGGTTTGGCTTAGATTGAGCAAATTAATGGAGACCAGAGAATTGTTCACAGTAAGTTGTTAGGGAAGTACAGGTATAGTAGTAGATTACTCAAGATTAGTGGGGTTTACCAGAAACATACCAAGCATAGCAACTGTTCCTGTATTTCAATCTATGAATAGCTGTTGATGAGCAGTTATAGGCCTAGCTTTGTAAGGTCATACACTAAACTATTACAGAACCACTCCTTGCTGTATACTATAGCCAGAATCTTGTAGGAGCTTCACTGCATGCATGGATGAATATTCAATGAGTAAATTAATGAAACAAGACTGGTCTGCTCCAATCAATAACAAGAACCAGTGTTCAGGCAAACCATGTCATTAATAATTTATTTATCATAACGTTAATGAATATTCATTTAGGAGTATGACAAAGAACTCAAAATTACTAAATAATGATTACATAAAGGTTTTAAAAACCTTTAATTGATTACATTGTGTAAATGAAAAGATTTCAATAGATTTCCTTATTTGGTAATACTACAACTACATTGGAATAAATTATCTTGCTTGTTCTTTGTTTACTGTAGATATTATTAAAAGCTAACTGAAATAAAAGGGAACATACACAGTACTCCATCTCAAACAATGAATACTGTAGCTAGTTAATCAATTTAATTATTTGATAAATTTGTAATTGGTAGTGGGTAGTCAACTCCACAGGGTGTACTGTAAGTTTAATTTTTATAAATAGATGCCTATTTTCTTGAAAAAAAACTATCGCAATGACTCAAGAACACACACTAGCGGAAACTGACTAAATAATATGATCAATATTATCAGGTCAAGCTTGTTATCATACAAAAAAAACAATAGCGTATTAATTACTGTATTATTATTATGAGGTTCATTTTGGCGTACAGTAGAACTGATTAATGAACAAGTGATGATTCATTGTATTATCAAGGCATACATCAAGGCATACATCAAGGCATACTGTACTGTACATTTGAGGGTACATATTTTTGTTTCCTGTAAGATGTACAATACCCAATGCTATTTCTAATATTTTAAACTCAACGAAACTCATAACTAAAAAATGCTTTATTTTAAATTTACCTTGGCAAATTACATATATATTTTTTAAATATATAAGTAAGAATTTCACACACAGTAATATACATACTGTACTTTTTAATCTTCTCTCAAAAATCTCAACTAAAACAGATTTTGTGGAGGATACTGGACCTATTATCATCATACTACAATTCAAAAATGTGATCTTCCAGTGTCCTACTGTACATTCTTAAATTTCTAAAAACTTGAAATGGTTACCTGTTGTGTAAATTTGTTGATAACAGCAGATGAGTTAACACTTCCTCTGTTCTTTTTCCAGGCTGGTACTGAATCCGTGCTATCTTCAGTTTTCTGTTGTTCAAACTTTGAGAACCTGGACATGTCCAGGCGCCGAGATGGTCCCCGCTTTGGTCTGTGATCACTATCTGGTTCTTTGGTCTGGTTTTCCTTATCTTCAATTTGTGTAATCACAGACCCTGTAATCTTTTTAGGCTCTTCATTATGTTCCACTACTTCACTTTTACGATTGTTTTCACTGTTACCTACAAGATTTTCAAATAATAGAATTTTAATTTCTTCAATTCGCTTCATAGTTATACACTATATTGTGATGTTAATATTTGCCGGTCAAAAAAATATCATTGGTTTGATTTCGAGAGTTAATATTGACTGAACAGGAAACAGTAAAGCAATGAAGAGTGCAAGGCTACACATTGTTGAGTCAATGATACATTAGGTTGAACCAGGGATGGTTGAACCAGGGATGGTTGAACCAGGGATGGTTGAACCAGGGATGGTATCACTGTGTATGTGTACAAATCAAAGGTGTGCTAAATAATGTTGGATTTTACATTTGGTTAATGTTTTGACAGTTTCCTGGTTATACATATCAAATTTACTGAAGAACAGAAACATGAAAAATTAGACAAAAACACTACTCAGCATTATATCAAATTTAGTGATATTTATAACAATCTTAACTGCATTGGGAGTCAATATATTATACCATAAATGTTAAACCAATGATTCTATATTAAAATTCTAGGGACTATAGTGCATACAGAATGAATGAAAAATGTCAATATTGATTGTACTAGGCAGTGGTCTGCGTACAGTTTCTATTTGGTCACCGCCACCGCCTAGTTACCTTCACCTAGGAGGCCATGTTTTTACCCCTGTATGTTTGTTTGGGAACAGCCTAAAGGTCAGTGACAGTTTTATCCAAATCTGAACTCAAACTTTGCCACAATTATCCATCATCTAGGGGTACTGTACGTCATTTTAAAAGACTGTCCTCATCAGGATTTGAAAGCTACAGTATATGCATCCATTACTTACATCAAACTCATTCACTTGTTATGCAGTGCAAATACGCCTACTTATACCTACAAATTTGGGGGAAGATTTTTATGCAGGAAAATTATATTATAGGCAGAGGATGCACTCTGTTTTGTAAATATTTATTTATTACTGTCAAATTTCATTTTTGTATTTTTTTTGAATAAATGAAAGTAAGCTTCCCCCAAATTACTAACCAATAATAAAACAACACTGTGCCTATTTATCAACACGTCAGATACAATTTAAGAGTACTACATGTGTATTCATGCATGTGTACAGAATGCATTGATTGGATTGATTGTGATATGGTTGGGAAAAGTGTCAATTAGCTAAACAAAAAGAAAACAAATATGATGGCTATAAATCATTTGGTCGCACAAACAATTTTTATTTTTATCATCAACACTGTAAAAGAAACAATTGCTGAAAATACCATTATTATTGTCAACACTCAATACTATCATAAACCTGTATTAACAATCTTTAAAGGGTTAATAAATGTTAAACTGCCAGGATTTTAAACATAAATACTGTAGACCACAGCAAATATGGAAACAGAAAACTGAAAATGCAATTAGTGAACTTTGATAGTTAAAATGATGAGATTGTCATAGTAGTACAGTATGAATTGATGTCAATTTATTAATTTAAAGGATGAAGTCGATTAAGAAGAAACATGCCGCAATTTAAAAACAGTTCATATAAAAATTGCAGTAATAATCAGATACCATTAATAGGGAGCTTTTGACGTATTGTAGGACTTAGAAATTATGCCATACATCACTGTCCCACTTACAATCAATGTTAATTATTTTGTGATGACTGTGCACTAAAAAAACGGTTAAAATATGTGTTACATAATTCAAGGTCATCAGCTGGAACTAGAATTGAACTAGTTTTGTTCGAAAACTTGACAAAAATTGCTAAATCAAACTTTACCATACACACAATATGAATTAGACATGATATAGGTCCTAGGTTTATCAAAAGCTCCCTTTTATACTGCCATGTAAGAGAAAAGATAGCGTTTAAGGAAGGCCCTGTTGTCCTGCCATATAACAGAAAGGTCCCTGTTGTATTGTCATGTAACAGAAAGGTCCCTGTTTTATTGTCATGTAACAGAAAGGTCCCTGTTTTATTGTCATGTAACAGAAAGGTACCTGTTGTACTGCCATGTAACAGAAAGGTCCCTGTTGTCCTGTCATGTAACAGAAAGGTTCCTGTTGTCCTGTCATGTAACAGAAAGGTTCCTGTTGTATTGTCATGTAACAGAAAGGTCCCTGTTTTATTGTCATGTAACAGAAAGGTCCCTGTTTTATTGTCATCTAACAGAAAGGTACCTGTTGTACTGCCATGTAACAGAAAGGTCCCTGTTGTCCTGTCATGTAACAGAAAGGTTCCTGTTGTCCTGTCATGTAACAGAAAGGTTCCTGTTGTATTGTCATGTAACAGAAAGGTCCCTGTTTTATTGTCATGTAACAGAAAGGTCCCTGTTTTATTGTCATGTAACAGAAAGGTTCCTGTTGTACTGTCATGTAACAGAAAGGTCCCTGTTGTCTTGTCATTTAACAGAAAGGTCCCTGTTGTCTTGTCATTTAACAGAAAGGTCCCTGTTGTCCTGCCATGTAACAGAAAGGTTCCTGTTATATTGTCATGTAACAGAAAGGTCCCTATTGAAATACCATGTAACAGAAAGGGGCCTGTTGTACTGCCATGAGAGAAAGGTCCCTATTGAAATGCCATGTAAATTAGAAAGGAAATGGTTTAAGGTAAAGAAACAAGGCATGAACTTGCATGGCAGTATATATAAGATACAATCAAAAAACATAAAGTATCCATCTCCAGACTGTTTCATTACACTCTATATTCTTGACTGAAGGCAGTTTATTCAAATTAAATTTTCTTTTTTGTATTTAAAGTATTTTTATTTTTAATTGAGTAATTTAAAAAAAATGCAATGTAAATTAAGCAATACTAAAACATATTATTAACATTATGCATTATGGATGTTAAAAGTAACTAATCATTGTCAAAGTTATTTTATATTAATATTATTATTCAAAAATGCAAAGATTATTTAATGATACAATCTGAAGATGGTTTTTGGTAAAAATTAGTCAACTGTGCATACTACCTTTACAAGCCTGCTCAAATAAGGCAAGACGTGATGCGATCGAAAGCGATTCTGCTTCAAAACAGAACATAAAAGGCATAAACATTAAAGAAAATATAAAAAATTAATTCCTACAATATAAAAAAAAAACTCTTTAAAAAAGTCATGCAATAAAATATTTAGCTAGTAAAGTTCAGGAAATTATAAACATTTAGACCATTTAGGATTCAGTAAAACATTAGCATTAATTATTTCAAAATTTGTATTATTCATCCATAGAGGTTTAGTTTAGATACAAATTACTGAACCTAACGATGAAATACATTTCATATATTTGGAATACATTAAGGATATCTTGTCCCCCAAAAACAGGAAAAATGAAAATTAATCAAATCAGACTTTGTATAGGTTATTTTGTCGTTTTAATAAAGTTAATCACTAAAAATCATAAAAAACCCATTGGATGGCAAACAATTTGACTATTTCTTGCATGTAAAGACATTTTTTTTCAATCCAATTTTTGGACAAAGTGGATGTATTACTACAATATTATGGCATAAATGGCATAATTATTCAACGACAAAACAATTTTTATTTGTTTTTGATATTATAAACCAATCAATATAAAATTTAATTGCAAGAATTTATACTCGATAGAGTTAAAATACAGTTAGTTTTGTGACTCTAAAGGGATTTGCGAACTATAGGTGAAAGTGTAAAATCTTGTTCCTTCCTTGCATTAAAAAAAATAAATACATTGATGATTGCTTGCTTTGCAAGGTTTGCACTAATAAAAATTAATCAGTGTACTCCAAAATGGATGATTATATTTTCCTGAACCAATGTTAAAGAGCAACATGTTTAATATCAACAAAAGCATATGAATATTAGTTAACTGATCAACAAAGTAGTAATATTGATAAACAAAGTATTATTGATGAACAAATTCTATTACATTTAAAAACTATTCAAATAAAAAAAGATATAAATAATACACAATATAAATAAAAATCTAAAATGTAATGCACTGAAATAAAAAAATTATAATACATAAAATAATTATAATCACAACACAAATATGGCATTGCATGAAACTAACCTACAGTATTGAAACTAGCATGCAGGTGTGATAACACAAGACAAGATGTGACATGCAAACCAACTATACAAATATTAATGAATGGTTAAATTGAAAGAATATTTAATGAGTTTGACAAAGATTGACTGCTCTATTTTGTTTTACACACCTACTTTTCTACATTTAAATTGTATTCGATTAATCTACTGCAAAGTCTATTTTTAATAAATGTCGAAAACTAGGCAAGAGACTGGGCCATTAAAAAGGGTGATGCTCTGATGTTGCTCACAAATTATAGATGGTATATAATGGTTTTCAAACACGCAACAGACACCAGCCTTGCACAACATTCTCAAGATGTTTATCAAAAGCTGAATGTGCAATATAACCACTAAATAGAATTTAGTTCAATAGACTTGAACCCTATTCTATTATGGTAGATTATGTAAAAATATAAAACCTGAAGGCAAACAGTTTATTACAATGGTGCATTTCTACATGTTTTAATTGTGTCTAGTGTAAAAAGTGTCAATATGATGTAATAACAAAGAATCAGTGTTAATTACACACTCAGCAAAATAAGAAATTAGACACAAAATGATGCAAGAGTCAGACATTGATGATCTCATGATGAAAGACCATGCCACGTGAAATGAAGCAATAGGATCTCAGACATTTTAGAGAATCAAAAAAGACAATGTGAAACTCATGTAAGGAACAATATTTGTAGGCAAACTGATAGAATGCTAGTCATGTAAAACATACTTGTGTTACAACATCATCTTGCCTTGTGAGACATAATTATGCTGGACAAGGCATGTGAGGTGCAATGATGTAAGGCAAAGACTAAGAAAAATGAGAACATTAGATCTAATATTTGATTGAGGCAATAGATGGAAGTCAGCATTCTTCAATACAAAACAGACTGTGAAGTCGGCGTTGGGTCAATAGATGGAAAAGACTGTGTAGTCAGTGTTGGGTCAATAGATGGAAAAGACTGTGTAGTCAGTGTTGGGTCAATAGATGGAAAAGACTGTGCAGTCAGCATTGGGTCAATAGATGGAAAAGACTGTGAAGTTAGCGTTGGGTCAATAGATGGAAAAGACTGTGAAGTCAGTGTTGGGTCAATATATGGAAAATACTGTGTAGTCCGTGTTGGGTCAATAGATGGAAAAGACTGTGTAGTGAGTTTTAGGTTAATAGATGGAAAAGACTGTGTAGTCAGTGTTAGGTCAATAGATGGAAAAGGCTGTGTAGTCAGTGTTGGGTCAATATATGGAAAAGAATGTGTAGTCAGCGTTGAGTCAATAGATGATTGTGAAGTCAATTGTGGCCTGGGTTCAGCATGGTCCACCACAGTCAATAGTTGGAAAATACAAGCAATAAGTTGACATATGAAAAAATAGTACATTTAAAAAACACATCAATAGCAATTTATGAATTTACATATGAAAGTGGATCGTGTCAATGTTTGTTTGTAATGATTATAAGAATAATGAATATTTCACTAATCCAACAATTCAATGAAGATATAATTGACAGTTGGCAGTCTACAGTAGCAGCAAATCAGGGATAGTACAATTTACCTGGTTGTTTAGTTTTGGTTGGTATCCGTGGTTTGACATTTGATTTGTCAAACTTTCGTCTATTTTCTGGTGTTATAGCAAACAAAAAAATCAACAAAAAATTTAACACATTTTTTTTAAAACCTCATTTTTATCATCACCTCTTCTTCATCAAATTTAGCACAAACAAATTTATTACAAAAATATATCGAATATCCCAAACAAAAAACATACCTAAACAATTTTCTATTGTGTTTTGACAAGCTGTACAAAATTTTTTAACAGACTGGTAATAAATGGCATTTTAAGCTCCACTTTCTAAATCATCTTGACTTAACACAAATTAAAATATTAAAACAATTATTGCCTTATTTTGATTTGCATTTCACATACTGTTACTATTTGACATACTGTAACAAAATGAACAAGTTACACATCATGATCTTTGTTAAACATTTAGGAGTTAGCTTTATAAGTTACAGTACTTGTAAAATAACAGTTCTGTTATAGTACAGTACCAACAAGATAAATGATTAAGACTTTTAGAATCTATCCATTTATAATAAACCTAATAACATACCTGGTTCATGGTCTTCTACAGCTGGTTCGGATACTTGTGTTACTTTAATTTCAACTGGAGTTATATCAGTTACCGGTTCTTCAATTGATTTAACTTCTTCTTCTTCCTTTTTCTCTTGTGATGGCGTTACCGGAATATCAACCTCATTTTCAATTTTTTCTTCCACATTTGGCTCTGGCTCTGGTTCTGGTTCTGGTTCTGGTTCTGGTTCATGCTCTGGTTCTTTTTCATATTCTGTCTCTGATGTCACTACTTTGTCCTCTTCCTGCGATTCTTCTTCATTTTGTTGGTCACCTTCGGGTGTTTCTAGAGGATCGTGAGCAATTCCATTCTGCTTATTAAGCTCAGTTTCACCATTACAAATATCACCATTTTCCTTATTCAAATCAGTCACTCCATTCTCTTTCATATCTTCACTCTCATCTTCTTCTGCAACTGTTTTATCTGGTACAACATCACGGTCATCACCAATAATCTCAAAAGTCTCACTGTCATGAGACTCTCGTGCAACTTCTGAGTCGGACATGATATGTTTCTTAATGAACTGAAAGATTAAAACGATAATACACAAATCATTTATCGTTATATACAATTACTAAATTCATTGGTCAAAATGAAACACTCCATTGAATATTAAAACCTACATGTAAACAAAGAAACTTTATAGATTGAGTTTAGTCAAAAAGAGGATGAGGTTTAGAATGGAACCTGGTAGTTTCAATGTTTTTGCCGAGTCAGATTATAAAAGACCAGGAGAAAAGGAGAAAAGGTCCCTGTATTGTTGAGTTTTTTCCTTTATAATGTAGTTTAGATAAAACACTGCTCTCAAAGAGTTTATGTTGTTTTCATTGATCCCAGTATGCTCTAACCATTTGGATTCCTTGCACGTCAGGTCATGTTAACAATATTCGATCAACAACCAATGTTATTATTAGTTGGTTTAAAAAACGTATTTGTTATGGACATTGTGTGCATCTTCTTATTTAACTGGCTGTGATCCTTTAAAAAAAACTATGCTTCCATCAATTTTACTGTATAACAAAGCTTCAAGCTTTTAAAATTATTGCTGATACTTATAGGCGATACCTATCCTCCAATTTCAAATCAATCAAGACCTACACTATCAATTACTTACATTTCCAATATTGGCACAAACATAGCAACAACCAATATGTTGCTTAACAACTGCATCCCCACATTGAACATCATCAACTGAACATTCCATCCTAGGTGGTCACACCATCAGGACTTTGAAATTAAATAATACCTAATATCTTGTTTCTTAGACTGACCCCATAAAGTTAACGATCTATCTAAACTTTACATACTACCAGCACTTCTTGCAATGAATTGCTCATAGAACATCTTATTACTATTTTCTCTCACTCTCACTTTGTGACAACCGACGACCAAAGTACAGTATGTCATGTTAATTCAATGTGGATTGGGACATGTTTCCTCGCTCCCCACCACAACAACACATTCTAGCAACTAATTTGATTAATACAGAAATATCCTTCTATTATAAAATAAAACAGAATTCAGATAGCAATTATTATTTAAAACCAAAATTGTGGGAGATTTTCTTAACATTTGGGAGATTAGAAGAAAAATGCGGGCACAACTGGCACATAGCAACAGAAATTAGTTGCCTGAATTAAACGTTCCTAGAGCAGGGAAAAGTGAGTTGAAAACTGTTTTCATACTGTTGCATTAGTGGGATACTGTAGTGGGGTAGGAATATTTTATATTATAAAAAAAAAATTTTTCATCAGGCTAGCAAAACAACTGAGGCCAAAACTCAAATATGTATGTCAGAGCATAGGTAGTAGGTGTAGTGCAATGTTATCCAAATTTATAGAGGGCAGCAAACAAACATAATTCTAACTTGGAACAATCTGTGATCAAATTATAATGAGGGAGTGGGAGCTCCCGGATTATAATAAGCAAAAGTTCCAACTTTCTCTATGATTAATAATGAAAATTATAAAATAACATAGTGAGCACAAAAAGAGATAAGTTACCTTGATTGACAATATCTATTACAATTATTATCTACAATTATGAGTTAGAATAACTGTTTCGGTTACTCATCATACCTGTCCCAGATACTCAGCGATTGGTAGATTTGATAACATTTTCATATACGATACAATATTGTTCTATTTCTTTTCTTAAAACAAATATATGACGGAATTTCAATTGAGAATTGAGACAATCATGGGTTTGCTTCATTTACTGACATCTTGGGGCCTGTTTCTGCTGCAACTGCTCAAAATCCGTATAAAAATACGGTATAAAATACAGTATTTTTATACCATATTTTTTAGTACCCCGTTTCTGCTAACAATATTCTTGGGTGGTCGTGCTAAAATTTATCCTTTTTACCCAAATTGCCATTCACTTATTTGGTTGATAATTAAATACGACAGATTTATATAGTATAGTCTTCGCTGCACATTTTCGCCCAATATATCTATACACAAGTGTAAAACAGCTGACAGCGAAAAAAAATTGAAACACGATGTGGGGAAAATACGATACAAAATACGGTATTTTTTTTATAAGCGCTGTTTCTGCTGCCAAAAAAATACCGTATGGTATTAAAAAAATACCGTATTAAATATGGTATTGGCAGCAGAAACAGGGCCTTCGTCTCAACTTTTCCTTTCACTCGTATTAAATCTTCAACTTTTTTGAAAATTTGTACAAATTAATTTGTACAAATTCTTACTGCTGCGTTTACAAATATTGGTAAAGATAATTTTACTGATATTTGATTAAAATGCAATATGAACGTACATTATGACTTGATGCATAATATCCTTATACTGGACCGTTTACCAGAGGCATTATTAAACATGTATTGTCCCCCAAAAACTTTTAAAAAAATTAATTAAGATTAATTAAATCAGATTTTGAATAAATAAAAATTGTTTTCACTTATAAAATAACTTACCTAATAAATGGTTAAATTCCACTAAAAATCCATTTGACCTTTTTTTGCTTTAAATTACAGTTTTTTCATGAAATAAATTTTGTTTAGAACCAAATTTTGGTCAAAGGGGATAACTATATGTGACATTAAAATGGCATATTCAACAACAAAATTGTAAAAAAAAAAATTTTTTTCAGGGAACAATACATCTTTAACACGTCCGAGAACCCTCTAGTTTATTATATATAGAAGGAAAACTAAGTAGGTTCTGCATGGTCCTTCTCTGTAGAGCAATAAGGGCAAAATTGTATTATGGTTTGCCAACAATGGATATCCCATAGACTATGACTTCCGGGTAGCGAACCAAAATCATAGAAAGTGCATATACAACATGCACCAAAAAGCATGTTACTATACTGTAGTAGGATGAATCTAACCCAAAGTTCAAAAGGAAGCAAGGGAGTGTTTTAAGGTACTACACATACTACTATTTAATTTCAATATGTAAAGTGTGTGTAAATTCATACTTTAATATTATTTTACTGTAATAAACCTAGTCAATGTAAAATGTGTGTAGGTTTCTACATTAAAAAATCATTTAATATAAAAACAAAATAATTGTAAATACTGTACATATCTACACCATCAATCTTTGTAACATAATGTGTACTTACTAATTAGCGTTCCCTACACTCTGCAGCAACATAAATTTACTTGAATACCAAATTAATGTAACTACTGAATATTAGTATTCTGATTAATGCAATTGATATGATCATTTAAGAAATTTATGATGACTTTGATTGAAAGAAGGGGTTTTTAAGATGACATGTAACAATAGATTTGATTGATATCTAAATGTAAATATCTTTGGTTGGTCATTGTTTAGATGAGTCATTACAATAGTGCATACACTACTCTATAATGCCATTTATCTCATCCATGTGAAGCATATTTCTGTTACTATGAATATGATACATTTTGTGGTACACCATTTATGTGGCTCTAAAAAGAACAGTTTTGTATTGATCAATTATCCTTTGATCATCTTCAGGAGAGGGCAGCAGGTAGTTTAAAAAAATGTTGAATAAGATAGCAATAGCAAAACTCACAATAAAAGGGGATTAATTAAAAGGATGAATAGAAGCTATAGAAAAACATACACAAATTACAATTGTAATATTACTGCTTTTCACTATAAATTTCAAAATGGAATGTCAGGCATGGTAAATTTTTGTTGTTGTTACACAGTTAGTTATTCTGTACATTATTTACTTTTTAAAAATCAATAACATTAGGTATGTATAATTATCATATTATTTATTTTAATTCAATGAATACAGACAATTTTGAAAATTCTATGTCTTATCTTGATTTATGGTCCAAGGATTGGCCGGGAATCTAGAAAATTCACACACAGCGCTCCAATATGGGACATGGAGTAGATAAGTTGTAGACAGTGCATAATATATAGGGCTGATTTTCAAATGTGGATCTGTATTAACAACCTTGCATGTATGGGAGAACATTTTTACAAAAAGCTAAACATTTTTTTTAGTTTAAAATAATAAATGGTTCATGATGCGTATTTACAAATAAAATGGCAAGTCCTATTGAATCTTTCTTCTTTTTGTTCATCAATTACACCAAATTCAGGTACTGATGTAGATAATACAATGACATATTATGTTTAATAGCAGAACGTTTAATATTATCAGCCATATACAACATCGTGATATATTTAAATCAAATAGTGTTGATGACTATTGTTGGACAATTGGAATTGACATTTTAACCGCAATCAATAAATATAAAGTCTATAGAATTTTAGCCATTATGTATGTTAAAAGCCAATTAAAAGAAAAATGTATTTACATTATTAATAGAAATATGTATACCCATTGTGTACAGTATTTGATAATGATCACACAATCATTGTAAATTAACTGCCAATTAATGACTTATTTATTAACTTGTGTGTTTGTTGAATGTACATATTGTGAATTGGCTATTTTGATTCTTACTTAAGGCAAGTATTAATTGAACTTGTTTCTAATGGGTGATATGATCCTTGGGGATTATACTGGCAGTGAACACAGATAAACAACATGTTGCAAAGCTTGTTTCAAATTGCTTTTAAACAAATTATAAATACATTTATAATTGACATTATTAATTACAAATGTGTATTCAATGTTAAAAATAAGTGTGAATTAGTTAGGTGAAAGTAAAGTAAATAATTGTTATAAGGAAAGTGACTTTCGACAATTGGAATAAAGCACTGGCAATACTGTATTTAAAATGACTTTTCAAGAAATGGCCACATGAAAAAAAAAAGTTTAAAATCTAAAACAGAGACATCAGGCTGCTTTTAAAACCTTAAAAGATAAATTTGGACTTCAGTGTTTAACACCATTTGAGGCCTGGCATCACAAAAGCGGCTCAGAGTCGCAACCCCAACTTTTCAGATATTTAATTGACAATTTGAAAAACAGCATACACTTATCCATTTTGAGATTTCAATAAAAAACAATTCATACTAACTCCTGTTCATGGATAATAAGTCGTTTTCCATTGAAAATCTATTAGGAAATTGTTGTAAAATTTACATTTTTACAACGATTTTTTAAAACAACCTACTAGCCTGAATCATGTCATGTTTGGTACCTATCTGTTTGAAAATATATCAGCTACCATAATTTTAGATTTTTAGAAAAACCAGTTTAGAAACTGGTTTTATTAAGGTTTTTTAGGTTGCTATCATTTCTAGAGAGTTTGTGAATCCTTGACTGTGATTGCATATAAAAATGAATTACGCTCTCTGATTGGCTTTTATTTACAATGAAACAGCATGGTTTGTTGAATAAACATTTCATCGCAAAATCTACCTAATGAGTCCAGATAAGCAAAAGAAACAATAAAAAAAATCAACATTTATATTTTTTACGATTTATTTACAGTGTGTTTACTAGAAATTTGCGTTTTACGGCGACGGCGAGTGCGTGTGGCGATATCCTTAATCTTGCGATGGTTCTGAAATCATATGTACATCCTTAACACGCTGTTAAAATATGGTCCTCGGTCAAGTTGTTCTTTAATTTGTGAACAAACCACAAAAGTATATTTGGTATACTAATCTTTGATTATTAAATTACCAGGTATATCAATTCATAGCATAGGCATAATAATATAATTATAATATAACATTATTGAAAAGCACTTTTGGATCAGTGGCAACACACTCATTAGTGGTTCAGTCAACTTAAACCACATACAAATAAACATTATAAACCAAACATGTACTGTATGTATGTAGGCATGCAAATGAAAATTAACAAATTACCAAAATAAATTAAATTTCATTGTTAATTATCCTGGAAATTACAGTTTCAATTTGACATTGTTGGTTGGCTTTTAACTATGGAATGCTATGTATTGTTTAAATCTAAGTGCATTGATAGTAAATGCTTGGACTCTGGGGAAATACGTAAATTGCAAACATTTGCATAATTGATGTAGACAATCATGGTTGCTTTAATGTCTGAACAATTCCAAAGTGCATCAGAATGCTTTCTAATCTGCCATGAAACGCCACCCACTGAAAGGCTAAAGGTACCTAAAACCAAACTAGAGAACTTTAATATACTGCTGTATTACTGAATGTATACTGTAGGTTTAATAGTACAGTACTGTAGTATATTGATGATTTAATAACAATTAGTATCAAACAATTCAACAAATTTTTCCATTAAAAACAAATTTAAAACAAGATTTTGATGATCAAGACAAGAATCAATTCAGTTCTTTTACCCTGTTTTTTTTTAATATGGTCTCGTGTGTCTACTTTTTTTTTGTCAGAAAAACCTGTTCCTACTGCCAAAATTTGGTCAACACAATTTTTTTTTGGCCTAAATGGTTTTGTGGCATCAATGGTAAAAAGTTAAAAAAGACTGGTAAATAAAGTATGGTTAAGACAGTCAGGAGGTCGTTGACTTTACAGGCTTAATAAAGTCAAACACTTTGTTCACATTAGACAATAAAAGAATAGAAGTACTGTAGGCTCACGCTTTCCACTTACTAAATTGTAAATACAAATGATTAAAATTGGAGCAATAGCAACAAAATTATAATTTTTCATCATTGATACACTGTAGATTTCAAACAGGAAAAAACTCTTAAAATTTTCTATTTAAAAGCTTTAATATGTATGTACTGTATGATAAAAACACTGAATATTGAAGTGCACAAAATTGATACTACTGTATTTGAAACAGGTTCAGCAGAATTCACAAAAATTAGGTACAACATAATGAACTGTGCTACTGGCATTCGTCCTGCTGGGTCTTCCGCACAACTTTTCATATTCAACAGTTTTAATTTCATGACCTACAAGTTTCTACATTCAAAATAGCTCAGAATAATTTAAGCAATCCACAACATAAATCACATTAATCCTAAAAAATAAGATTAGATTAGATGAAATATTCACTAAAACTGAATATCAAATTTATTAGAAAATTGTCGTACTGAATAGTCATGAGAGATTCAGGGTAAAAATATAAAAGGTGTACACGCAGTCTAAGGACATTGGTGTCGATAGGGAAAATCTGTTGCAGTAGAAATAATCCCAAACTCAATTCTACTGTACATGAACTAAAGAATACTTTAAATTGTGATGTGTCATAATGATTTCCTTTACTGCTGCTTTACCAGTAGGAGTAGTAGAGTAGTGTCCTGTAGAGTAGTGTCCTGTAGAGGAGTGTCAATTCACACTTACAGTACACTTATATATAGATAGATAGAAATCTTTCTTTATTCTGGATATTCATTCAATATTTGTACATTGTTCTTCCTTGAAGTCCAGTTAACACTTACAAATTACAAATATAAACAATAAAAATGGAAAATTATGAAAACGTTTTTAAAGACTACAATATCACAAGAAGCAAGAGAAAAAAACCAGTTAGATCAAATTTTTAAACGATTGCAAAGTTAATGAATTTATATATGGGATATTTGTACACAAAATTAAAAATATTTTAATGTTTTTGTAGCGTACGATGTTCTTATGTTACCTTTCCTTACCAGCTACTGTAGGCCTACAAAACTAAGCCTAACTAAAGCTAGGCCTAGAAATGTCTATGAGAGAACTTTTGACGTGAGCTACTAATAAGTTAAAGTAGTGCATTTTTTTTTCTTTTTATCATAATTAACCTTAGAACGCACATTTAAGACAAGAAATGACCTGGTTTAATTTTTTTAAAGTTATATATATATATATATGCATTATTTTAAGAAAAATCTAGTGTCTACACCATCAAACTTTATGTGACAAAAAAAATGTGATGTGCCCATATGGACATGATAATGTCATATCCACACCATATTTGGGCATATCACTACCATATTGGGCACATTATACTTTTTTTGTCAAACAAGTTTGATAGTGTAGACAGAGCTTAAAATCTAAACAATTACAGTATCAAAGCAAAAGAAAGTAAACAGTAAATTTTTCATCAGAATATTAATTAAACCGGTGATTCTGTCAATTAATTGTGCTTTCTTGAGAGTTAGCAGTCTGCTACCAGGGAGTTGTAAAATAATTTTACAACTCCCTGCTCCTGCTACTGTACTACAATGGATGAATTCATTTAACAATCCTCAGGAGAAAACATCCATACACCTTTTTAGTAGTGAATAATATTCTGCATCAATATGTACTACTAATAGTATACCATGAATATGCATCCATTTGATAAAACATGCATACAGTATTCAAATGTTTGCTATAAAGAACACCAAAGAAACTTTGGACATTTGCTACTAAGCAGACAGTATCAGAAAAAGAGCCTCCTACAGTACTACCATCATATCCTACTACTTCCGTAAAAAACACACCTTTTACAGTGCTTGACAACAACTTGTTTCCTGTTTCCTTTATTGCCAGCTGTAATAACATCTTGAATTTGAATTCAACACAAATTGTGGTTTTCAAATGTTTCTATATCATTCAGCTGCATAGTGCAGAATAATCTGTTTACAGTATATAAAAATAGGTTAACAAATTATAATAGATTTTAGTACAGTAAGAGTAGGAATGATTTAGGGACATAAACAATGTCTGGTTTAACATGAAATCAAGTTTCCCTGGCAGTGGGTATTAGGAACTTTTGTTGCAGAGATGAGTGTAATCGTTCCTCCGGCATGTTTGCTTTAGCAAATACAAACATGGATTTTTTTGTCCATCTATCATCATCTGCAATGTGGAGGTACTGTAGAGGGTCACGATCTAGCACCCTTTATTACTTGTGGTATCCACACAAACAGAAAATGGTTTTGGTAGTCTATGAGCACCTTGTTTCAAGACAGTGGTATCGTTCGTGAGCCCTGACCTAAAGTGGGCGGCTATGCTCATGTATACAGTACCTCACCACTCACAAGACGCTTGGTAAGTGCGGGGGAGATCACTATCTCAACACCACATTTGAATTGTGTAGTCTATATCGTGCCTATAGCTTAGCTGGATAAATGGTTAATACAGTACAACAAGAAGGAAGGTATCTATGGTGATCTCATGAATGAAGAGTACTAAACTGACCACAGACAAGAGGAAAGTTGGGTGTCTGAATGTCGGGACAAAGTATGACAACGGCACCTCTTTTTTTATTCTGTCATGCGCTTAAGGTCGGATCTGCAAAAGTATTATCCAAGACAGCAGAACGTAAATAAACCTGACAACAGGGAAGTTAATGGGAGTCTGCTCGCACTCTTTTTCATTGCATTGTTGCGCCATGGATTTCCTTAATTATTTTAATTGTTACTGATTCAAATGATTGACACAAGTAAATGAAATGGCAAACTTGGTACTTGTTAATAGCTTGATTATAATCAATAACAGTCCTGTACTGTAGCTTTAATACAGTTTAGCAAACTAATGACTAACATCATATAATGGTAGTTAACCTTCACAGATTTAATAAGAATGCCAAGATATTTAAAGAGATATAAACTAAGAATAAAATCAAGTATTCACATTGAAGGATAGCCACTTTGAAGGATAACCATTTGACCTTCAGTGTATTAAGAATAAAGAATCAGAAAAAAACAAACAATTACAGTATATGGTATTATTTGACAAGTGTTCCTATAGTATGTCTTGGCAGTTTTCTACCAGTATAAAACAATCTATATGTTTGGCGGGTATGATTTTTTGGAATCAACAATTTACTCTTTTTATGATTTTATAACACTGCAGTCAGAGCACCATTTTGGGTATCTGGTGTATCATGTCCAAGCTACTGTATGTACAGCATACAACAATTACGCTACATCATGATTACGTGCTTATAAATATAAACAATAGTCCTCCTGGCGGTGGTCAGTTAAGACGATGTTTATACAATAAAAAAAAACAAATATTGAAAATAAAAAAATGACCGATATGATACGATACGAGGAAAGTTAATTGCAACCTCAAATTCAAATAAAACATTTAAAATTAAAGTTTAACCAAAAACTTTATGAAAATCTCTTTAAAAACATAATTAATATCAAAATACATATTATTTACAAATACGGACATCAAAAAAAGAAGACGACAAATTAAAGACTCTTATCAGAAAAGGGCATTCGGGTACAGGAATAAACTCACCAAGAATTGAAAAGACCAAAATCAGTGATAAATCTTTTTGAACGTTTGGTTTTAACTCTAGAAAGAAGGAAAAGGTACCAATTGGTTTCCAACCCTGGCCTATCATCTTTGGAAACTGAGCAAATATTAGATGTAAAAAAAGTGGTATTTTTAAAATTGGAAGGCCTATGTAATACCTGCATATTGTAAAATCCTACTCAAAAAGCAACATTTATACAGTTAACTACTTTTTGAAACAGGAATCTAAAATATACAGAATTGATGAACTGATACAAATATGGTGTGCTTAAAGTATGCATACTTGTCGTCATTATATATACCTTATCGCCATTTTGTCGATTGTTTTGTTTTATTTGTTGACAATTTAATATTAGTTTTTATACGATAAAACTCCAGAGAAAAAACAGAGTTAAATTTTAAGGCTATCACCACACAAAGAAACTTCGAGATGAGCTGACGTTTGCACTCTTTAACAAAAATGTTACAATTGTATTCTAAAAATATTCACAGGCGAAAAACACAGAAACACCTATTTACATAATTGTTTAATACATAATTGTTAAACTTGTTTACATGGAGTTTCAGTCAAATTGGTTACACAACTCTTGTTTTGACTAACCAGGATGACTTCGCTAGAAAGAGTGTTTACCGTCTACCCTGGTGTGTTAGTATTAGTGTTTTAACTAGAGTATACCAGAGCAGCAGGTAAAATTATACACTGCTTTCAGTGTGAAGATAAAAGATAAAAACTAGGCCTACTAGTATGACATGCTACAACTTACATTTACAATACAAGCAATGGTTTTCATATTTATTCATGGAAGTCAAGTTATAATACTGAAAAGGCAAGTTATAAATACTGAAAAGATGTACTGTTAAATCAAATCTGGTTAATGAAATAGACTTTATTGCCTTAAAAAAGTAATCAATGGTAGCCTGACAAACAGGTGTCTACAAAACACCGGAACAGCCTCTCCTGAATGAGGTGAGGGTAAATTTTACTCGGGAGTCGGACCACATACTATAGTCTATAAAAATACATCATCAGAACAGTCACTACACAGACTTGACGGAGTTAAAAACCATCTCCGTGCAATATTTAACAAAATAAGATGATGAATATACTTACAGATTTAAGTGGCGATTGTCTAAAACAGATTTTGAAAATATCAAAAATAATTGATAACTTTGAGAATGACCACTCTGTCGCCGCCCCAAATAAACTACACACAACAGATACGATACGATAGAATGGTCTGGTCTCTCCGTCGTACTTCCGGGATTGAGATCATTCATGCGTGTGGTACAGAAACCTTTGCTCAAAACAACAGAGACAGCGTTATACTAACAGTCTACCAATTACCTTCTAATATGTTATGACGTAACAGTTAAGCCCTCGTGGCAAAACAACCACTTGATTGAGTTCGGTGTACGGACTGCACTATGTAATATATAATAGGGGAAGGGGGAGGGGGGAGGGGGAGAGGATTGAGGAAGACCACCGGTGAAGAAGAAGAAACAGGGAGGAGACGAGTCGACGATAAATGGATAATACCTGTAGGCTGTATACATATACTTATACTGTACATACATTTTGTTCTTACATAAAAAGAAAACAAAAATTGAAAAGTCTAGAACTATAATAATAGAAAAGATCATTTATGCTGGACGTCTGTCTGATAAAAATAAAACTTTTCGAAATAGTCAACCGGATAGGCCTATTATAAATATAATAAATTAAATCATTATTTTTCTCCGTTTTATTTTCTACAGAAGTTAATAACCTTTATTAAAACTGCAAAGTGTTGTAATTAGTACCGATAGTTATAAATATTTACCTCTCACTTGTCCACAATATTTATTTTGTGTGTGTTTGTGTTTTAATTGTGTAATTGTTATATAAAAATGTAAAATGTGGTTTACTCTATATTATTGGAGGAAATCCAGAGAGGGTCCCAATTCTGCAAAATGCCGGCCTACAAACAGGCCTATCTTAGCTATAGGCCTATATAGCTAGAAGACTCCATTAAAGTCTGGAGAATCCGGACCAAGATAGGATAGGATCCCAGTTCTGGACGATATTTGGGTCTTGTGTGATCGGTAAAATTGTAACTTTTTGAATTACGAACTGAAAACTACATAATGTTTATACTACAATAGTCAATAAATTATTACATTAGACAACCACCCATTTGGCCGTAATGGTTTGTTTGATGAGGGCCTAATACTAACTGCATTACTTAGTATTGAATATTAATAGTAATGGTTTGATGAGGGCCTAATACTAACTGCATTACTTAATATTGAATATAATAGTAATGGTTTGATGAGGGCCTAATACTAACTGCATTACTTAATATTGAATATAATAGTGGTTTGATGAGTGTCTAATACCAATTTGTCTGTGCTTTCACACAAACTTTATCCACAAGGATATCCATAGATAAAATTAACATGACGCAGAGGAGCCATTTTCACCACTCCGTTAGAAACTTTTATATTCGGATTTTTCGTATTTTAAATATTATTTTTCACTTGTATTTTTATATGATTTTTTATATTTTTAATTGTTTGTCCGAGCTTGTCAGAAAATTGAAAGTCCTTAAAATCATTATTTTTCTCCGTTTTATTTTCTACAGAAGTTAATAACCTTTATTAAAACTGCAAAGTGTTGTAATTAGTACCGATAGTTATAAATATTTACCTCTCACTTGTCCACAATATTTATTTTGTGTGTGTTTGTGTTTTAATTGTGTAATTGTTATATAAAAATGTAAAATGTGGTTTACTTTATATTATTGGAGGAAATCCAGAGAGGGTCCCAATTCTGCAAAATGCCGGCCTACAAACAGGCCTATCTTAGCTATAGGCCTATATAGCTAGAAGACTCCATTAAAGTCTGGAGAATCCGGACCAAGATAGGATAGGATCCCAGTTCTGGACGATATTTGGGTCTTGTGTGATCGGTAAAATTGTAACTTTTTGAATTACGAACTGAAAACTACATAATTTTTATACTACAATAGTCAATAAATTATTACATTAGACAACCACCCATTTGGCCGTAATGGTTTGTTTGATGAGGGCCTAATACTAACTGCATTACTTAATATTGAATATTAATAGTAATGGTTTGATGAGGGCCTAACACTAACTGCATTACTTAATATTGAATATAATAGTAATGGTTTGATGAGGGCCTAATACTAACTGCATTACTTAATATTGAATATAATAGTGGTTTGATGAGTGTCTAATACCAATTTGTCTGTGCTTTCACACAAACTTTATCCACAAGGATATCCATAGATAAAATTAACATGACGCAGAGGAGCCATTTTCACCACTCCGTTAGAAACTTTTATATTCGGATTTTTCGTATTTTAAATATTATTTTTCACTTGTATTTTTATATGATTTTTTATATTTTTAATTGTTTGTCCGAGCTTGTCAGAAAATTGAAAGTCCTTCTTGAACCAATAGGTATACCTATTCTGTAATTATGTTCTTTAGGACTTTGAAGCTCCCAAATGAGAATTCACAGGAGCTCATTGAGGTAAACTCTAATTTTTAGGTTAAAACAATTTACAAATAGCCAAAAGTTAATTCATGAGAAACAAGTAGGCTTTCGAAAGGGGTATAGAACGGCAGATAATATATTCATTAGACACCATTATCTCTAAAGAGCGGGGTAGGGGTTTTGTTTATTTATAGATCTTAAACGTGCCTTTGATTCTAAGTTGAAATATATCGGTGTATCTGGCAAAATGTTAACCATCATAATTTACCTATACCATGGATAAATAACATTTTTCCATGCCTATACCAAAACTTATCTGCTCATGTTAAAATAACTAACTTAGTCCCTCTTTTAATTGTTCGATTGGAATACATTCGTTGTCGTCTTCACTTGAACATTGACATTAGGGCCTAGGCCTAATGATTTGTGGTAAAGTGGTGTAAACGAAAATATTCAAATTGGAGATTGTCATAATTATTAATCATCTTGTTTACGCAGATAACTTATTTTAGTGTTAGCTCTCCAAAAAAACAATTAATAAACTTGAACTTTATTGTCATACCTGGAAATATAAATACTAAAAAATCCAAAATTAATGTTTTAAAAAATGGCCGCAATTTGAACATCGAAAAATGGAAGTAACTGAGGCTATATACTGGAAATCTTTCTACGAAGGAACCTCTGAAATGAAATTACATTTGTTATTAGACAATTTATATAATGAAAACGTTGTTCTTGGGGAAATTTTTGACTTGGCTTGTAAAAAATACCTACAAAGTGCCTGGGATACCAGGTTAGATATATATAAGAAATTACCAACATTACCCCAATAATTAGCCTATTTGGCTTTTACATTGATAAACTAGTTTATTTGCTTATCTAACTTCAAATACATATAAACATATATATTTGTGTTTATCTCGATTTTTGTAAAAATAATCATGATTATGTATTATTTATACTTTTGACCTATTGTATCGTTATACTGTTATCCAATTGTTTTTTAGTTTTATTTTCTATGTATAAGTTTTTTTTTTTTTTTTTTTTTTCAGTCAGACATTTTAGCTTATTTAGTTTATACATTGATAGACCAGTTAGATATACCAATAACTAATCATTAAACAAATAAAATCTTGTACTTGCTGTTTGCTATATCTATAATTTCAAGTACATATTATAAACATATATTTGTGCTTATTTCGATTTATGTAGTAATTTTATCATGATTATGTATTATTTATACTGTTCACCTATTGTACCTTTATTCTGTTTTTTTTTTTTTTTTTTTTTTTTTTTTTTTTTTTTGTAAGTTAATTATGTAAGTTTTATCATCATTTTCCTTTTATATGTTGTTGTTTATATTTGTATGGACGCACCACCGAAAGGTGTGTGCCACTGATTCGAAAGTGAGTACCAATAAATACTGAATACTGATACGGTATTCAATTACACATTGTTATTTCGAATTACCTTTAGTTTTAAGTGGTTCATTAAACAAAGCATGCAATACAACACAATCAACAAAAAGCAATCCAAGGTTTATTCTGTTTAAAATCATTTATTTATCGCAACTTATTTTTTGTACTAATTAATACATGGAAGCATATTTTTTTATGTGAAAATACTTCCTATTTTAATTTATGGAAATGAAATCTGGGGAATGTTTGACAGCACAAACAATATTGAAAAAAAAACCAGAAATTTGCAGATATTTATTGCAAGTTGGGGAAATGCACCTAATGCCGCTTCTTTACTACCTCCGAGAAAGGAGATTATCACCTTTTTTGTTTGTTTGGGCCTACATATTACACTAGATTTGTGCTATGAGTTTCAATTTAGAAAATTAATGAGTAATTAGAATCGTTGGACACAAGCAGGTACTTTTTTTAATCTATTATTTTTTGTATTATTAGGGCCAATGGCCCATATACATGAACTTCCCTGAAAAGGAAAGAAGAAAAAAAAATCTATCCTCTAATAAGGAAAAAAACTCAAACCAGATTTAAGTTAAGAAAAAGTTGCTTAAGACTAATATCACTTGAAGCGGTTTCTTTAATTTAATATGGATGTGGCTGATCCTATACAAACCAACACATAAGGATCTATTATGCCATAATATTTCTGGTTTTTAAAAATGTATTTTGTAGAGGGCTTTAATGACCAGGCGGAGGACAATGGTGTCTAAGCGAAGTTGAGTTGAAACTCTAGTAGGAGGCCTGCAGGGAAGTCAAAAAAAGTCTTTCCCGGATAGAAAGCTACATGATTAATTTATTGGCAAATGCCTTGTTGGTTCTTGTTGTCGATTTCTAACTTGCGGCTTGAGCTGCACAGCAGCCTTATGATTTTGAAACCATTCACGAGTGATTTTCAGCAGAGAACCGAAAGTTCCCTCTCAGCCCCATGGTTTGAGCTGGATTCCCGCCACCCGATATCGAGTTCCAAGTCCTCCGCCAATAGTATTTTGCAGATCATATTCTTCGTAAATAAAAGTGTCCACCAGGCAAGATAGGCACAGGATGCCCTACTTTTAAATATTCCTCTCAAACGAAGTGTGCCATATCGTAGAATTTGCCAATCATGGGGATCCTCATGAGCACCCATCGTCAGGCTCTCTTGTAATTTTTGCACAAAAGAATGTTTTGTCCGTTCATGAGAATAACGGCTCACTTAAAGATGTATTGTCCCCCTGAAAAAATAATTCTTAAAAAAAAGTTGTTGAATATTCCATTTTAATGTAACATAATAGTTATCCACTTTGACCAAAAATTGGATCGAAATAAAATGTATTTACTTGAAAAAAAATGTAATTTAAAGCAAAAAATGGTCAAATTGGCTGACAGTCAATGAATTTTTGGTTACGTTTTTTTATAACCATTTTTTTATTTTGTCATTTTACAATTGAAAACATAATTTTTTTCTCGAAATGTATTTCCTTTTTTCTATTGTTGGAATGAATGTTTTACTAAAAATGTACTGTAGGCCTATATAATAAATACAGCGACCTATAGTAGTCTGTCTGGGAGTTGCAGCAATAAATTAATAAAATGTGTCTCCTAACCTATAATAATGATTTTTTTTATGTTGAATTGTGTACGATTTTTTATGCTACGTTGATATATTCCCACCTAAAACTTTAGCATTTTGGGAATTTATAGGAAATAATTTACAGGGCACAAACTTGATTAAAAAAAGTATATCGTATCGCCAGTTTATTTTTTAGCATGCAGGATACTTTTTTTTATATCACGCCCTCTTTATAATAATAATAACGCGCGTGGGGATTCGGGAATCAAAAGATGGCGAACTCATAATAACAAATTCAACGAAACCAACACACGTCGTACGAAGGGAAACATCCATCTAGGAAGCCTAACTAGGCCTAGGCAGGCCTATATGATATGAATCTGAGAAAGATTTTTCTGTGAAGAAGTATATTTTTCTTGGTTAGAATGGTAAAGCTTCAAATGTTTTTTTTTTATCATAATATATGATTGAAACAATAATGTTTGCCGCTACTACTCTAGCCTCCTAGCTAGCTAGCCAGGCCTACCTAGTAGGCCTAGCTAGGCCTAGGCCTACTAGGGCCTAGCCTAGTACGTAGTCAAGTCGCCCCATCGAAAAGTCGCCCCAACAGTCAACACAAACAAAGTCGCCCCATTGCAAAGAAAGTTGCCCCTAAACATTAAAATAGTTTACAAGTGCGTAAAATCAAAATTACGTAATTGATATTCTTGCGCAGTTTGAACACAAAATATTACAAGGAACGTATAGGCTAGGTAATAAAAAGAGGAAGCCTCGCCGTGTAGTACCGTACACCACTCTAAATTAGGTACGAACGAGTCCAAAAATTCAAGTCAATATTTTAAAATAAAATTGAGGTAAAAAATCAGAAAAAACACATTTTCAAAAATGTAAATTTTATTAAAATTGACCAACTACTTGATTTTATATTAATTTTTAGTCTTTATTTGAATCGGAATTTTGGTATAGGGATTGCTAATAACATTTTGACCTTTTTATAATCGATTTTTAATATTTTGTATAAAACATGTAAATCTTTTTACTTCATAGATTTGATTTTTTTTTTTACAGAATGAAGCTTGCAAAATTTACATCATTCTAAAATCCCCTCCCTACCCCCAATATTTATTTACATTCCCAACCCCCATCATAAGGAAAGAAAAGTTGGGTATGGGGTTTTATATTAATGTTTCATTTGAATCACATTCAGTATAAATGTAAAGGATGTGTCCATTCTTCAAATCTACGACGTCATCAGGAAGTTCTGATTCCTGGTTTTATTTCTTTCTTTTCTTTTTTTGGGCCCATATTCAAACTACAGAAAATAGTTTTTAAATAAAAAACTTTAAATGTACTATAAAATGGTAGTGAAAAGGAAACAGTAAATATAAATATGTACTTAAAAAATACTACTGTACCACCACTGATAAAATGTAAATCTATCATTGAAATAAAATAGAATATTTTTACTCATCAATTTCAGTTGTCAAACAATTAAAGTTTGTAAAAATACCTGAAAACAAAATAAATCTATTAGAAATTCCTTGATCATATGACCTGCAAATTCATGAATGTGCCAATCAGCAGCCAATTAAATGATGTCATGCGATATTCATTCTAAACTGTTTAAGCGTCGGATTTTCAGATATTAGAAATCCACTTAAATCGCCTATAATATGTTTATAATTTGTAATTAAAATTAAACAAAATTATTTAATAATATTTAAGTAATCTTATGTTTTGAATATTCTGACAGTGACACATATCGTTTATTTAATAATATTTAAGTAATCTTATGTTTTGAATATTCTGACAGTGACACATATCGTTAATTTACACTAAAAATATATTTATGTTTATGACCCCTAGTGGCTGTATACTCAGAATTATGAAAAAGTAAATCACTATCAATAGCCTTGTTAGAAAGAATATTGTATGTTTCAATCATGTCCCCTCTATGCCACCTTTCTTCTAGGTTGTTAAATTAAAAATGTTTAACCTTTCTAATAGAACATGCCATGCAAACTAGGTGAATATCTTTCCATATCTGAGGAGACCATGCCGGACTGCAAATGCAAGATGAGGCCTGATCAATTTAATCATATCAACAACTGATTTATATTTAATTGATCTTTTGATAGTACCTAAAACTCGACTCGATTACTGGAGAATGGGGCTCCTGTAGCAGACCTACCACATAGCTTACTTTAAAATACATTTAGTAGTTGTTTTATTTTACCATTGCGCTAACAATGACTAAAGTAGAATCTCTTCACTTATCATGTTCAACCAATTGCTAGACATTAAATGTTTGTACCATAATATGTTTTTTCACTAACAATATTTTAAAATCAATGAGTACAATAGGAAAATACAAGGCTAGTCTGTTATGTTAAGATACTTTCTCAGAAAATTCAACCATTATGTAGAAGTACATTTTGTACACTAATATTTCTAGCTAAAAAGTATAGATTATAAATACTGAAATTCCAGTTTTCTTTAAAGATATTTATTATGAATTATGAAATTGTTCATCCATCGTGTAATTGAAAAGTTGCTCGCTGTTGGATGCTTATGAAATAAATTTTCACAATGTATTTTTGTTTAGATTCACATAGCTGCCTTAAATGATGATTCAGGTAATGAATCTGAGTCTGAGCCAGTGATAGAGACAGCTACCAAAGAAGCACAGGTATGTGTACCGTATATTTCGGTGTATAAGTCGCACTTTTGACACACAAATTTGACCTCTAAATTAAGGGTGCGTCTTATACACCGAACATAAATGCCTCACCACACAGAGTGTACATATTGTCACCTCGTTGGCTAGGCCTGACTGAGTAGGCTAGGCCTAGCTACAGTGTACTAACGTAACGGCAACCTGCTTCTTCCTAGTTTTCAAGCCATTTTAGCGTGATGTTATACTAAATATGATGAAAAGATTTGTTTATTATGGAGCTGTTTTAGGCGCTCCGATAAAACTTCATTTGTAAACGTTTACTATTGGAATAGTATTTATTTATAGTTATATGCACGATCGCCGACCGCCGTACCCCCAGCGCAAGCCCCCCTTCGCGGCCACATGTTGTACGGTATTCGAATAGTATATTTTCCAGGTGATTATAGCATGGACCTTGCGTACACACTTCTCGGATACATAGATACTAATCGAATACGATTGTCCGTGAAAACGTGCGCCCTCTCGAAATGATCGAGCGAGGCTAGCCCACACACGTGCGTGTTACACACACGGTCATGCACTCGATGTTGCGGGTGCGAAACTCATGAATAACAAGTTAGAAACAACTTGTTGAGGCTGGGCGCGGCCGAGCCTAGGTAAGAAAAAACCTAAATAAAGGACGCCGTTGTAGATATAACAAAATATATTATTACAATAATATTGATTACAATTTAAAAAAAAATTGTTTTGATGAAATATAAGGTGCGTCTTATACATCGACGATATAAAAAATACCGATATTTTACTCTCAGTTAGGGGGTGCGACTTATACACCGAAATATACGGTACCAGCAGCACTGATTAAGTGTTTTCTATAGCTATTCATTATTTTCCTTTCTGAGGTTTAAAGACACTTTTGTTGATCTTTTATGAAATTATGTCATATTTTGTATTGGATCCGACCCATATTTTAATATAGCAACATTTTCAGTAACCTTGATGTGTGTTTTTTGACAAGAATAGGAGCAATTCATTATGTTATAAATTTAATTCTTAAAGTCAACCTTTAAATGCTTTAAAGCTTTTTTGCTAAAACATTATTTTGTATTAAATTATTGATTTGTTTACATGTGTGGTTTTTGACAGGAAGCTGAAGCATATGCCCTGTACAATAAAGCACTGGAGTTACAACGTGCAAACTTGCATGAAGAAGCAGAACTTCACTACAAAAAGTTACTCAACACAAGCCTATTGAAAAAGGTATCCTAACTAAGTGATTGTATTAGTTGCTTTTTGTGTTTTAAAGTCATGACAGGTATGTTCACATTCAATCATGGAGTGACATTCAGTGTCTTGTGTTTAAAACGCTCTGATCATCAGTTCCAAGTGAAAATGTATATGTTCATGATAAATGTATGAAAGTTTGAATCTTAGTAGTTTACAGATTTTCAATTTATACAATGATACCTTCAAATCTACTGGGTTTTTTCTACTTGCAGAAGAAGTAATTTTAAACAGTAATTACTGAGATGATAAGGTTTCCTTTATCTGATTAATTTATGAAAATCATATCGCCAATGCTAACTGTACTGTTGCTGTACAGTATTAAAATTAAAAACTGAAAAACGTTTGATGTTTAACTAAAGTTCTGTCTACACTATCAAACTTTATGGGACCAAAAATATTATGTGCCCATATATGGACATAATGATGTGATATCACTCCCATATTTGGGCATATCACTATCATATTTGGGCACAAATTTGTTTGTCAAACTAGTTTGATAGTGTAGACAAAGCTTAAATTTGCTGTCAAAGTATATTGTTGCCTGCTAATCTGGGTCAAGTCCTTTCATTCACTGAAGATCAAAATCACATTTTGGATTAGCGTTTGTAATTATGCCCTGTGATGCTATCTTTATTAACATCACATGCTATGGGTTGTCTAATGCTAATCTGCGGTCTAGTCTATAAAAATATGTATGCCATGTTTAATACTGTGAGTCTGAACATATTCTCAGTCAAATGAAATTGCAAACTCTTTTTAAGAAAATAAGGCCACCCTCCCAACTTGATAAGGCCTGTGAAAAAACTGTATAATATCAAATTTATCTTATCTAATATGATCCCCCAAATTAACAAGCACGAATGTGCGATACTCGGGGTACAGAGAAGCTGTAATGACTTCATAAGACCGGATGTAACGTCACATACACATCAATAAACCTCGCTACCAAATACGGTACCATCTTCGAGACGTGATATGGCTGCATCCGGTTTGAAATAAAAAATCCGGCTCTATAGCTTTGAGGACATGTCCCTGTAGTATATTCATGCCAAATCCCAGCTCAATACTACAATGAATAAGTGAGGAGTAGTACTTTATAATCGCACTATACTCAATATTGTCCGGATGGAAGAAGAAGAGGAAAAGATGAGAGAGTCCTAGACTCACGTACCCCGAGTAATAAAACGAGATATACTCTATATTACGTATACAGTATATTTCACCATAAAGTTTAAGAAAATAGGTTTTGCCAGGGCTCGAACTGGGGACCTTCTGCGTGTCAAGCAGACTTGATAACCACTACACTACGAAACCTTTTAAACCAAAAATGTGGGTTACACAAAGTTTTTTAATCCATTTAAACTACAAATAAATATAGTAATAAGCACAAAGCAAAATAAGAATTTAAAAATTATTTAAAAAAAAGATATACTGTATATCATATTGCGTATACAGTACTTTTCACCATAAAGTTTTTTAAAAAAAGGTTTCGCCCAGGTTCGAACTGGGGACCTTCTGCATGTTAAGCAGACGTGACAACTACTATGCCAAGAAGCCGCATATAACAACAAAACGCTGTGGTGTGTCAAACATTGTGGCTTCTTAATTAAACAAATTAATTAACAAATAAAAAACAAATGCCAAATCCCAGCTCCATACTACAACGAATAAGAGAGGAGTAGTACTTTATAAATCGCACTTTTTACTCAATAGTGTCCGGATGGAAGAAGAAGATGAAAAGATGAGAGAGTCCTAGACTCAGGTACCCCAAGTAAAAAGGACTATGGCAGTGGTATTTGTTTTCAAAATGCTGCTTTCATCAACATGGTCCAAGGCAACTTGAATTTTGATGCTTATTTTTTTTATGTCAAAATGGTTTAATTTAATTTGGAAACCAAATTCATGCAATAAAACTAAATATTAAAATGACTTCAGTATAAATCATTTGCATTTCATTCATGAATTGTGTACAATCACTAAATACTGAGTAATTCAATTAATTAATAAAATCTAAAAATAAAATGAGACTGCTGTGGTGAATTGATGATTGTGGTGATTCAAATAACAAGGAATTCAATTATTCAAATACTTTAAAAAGAACCTGTTTACAATAGTTATAGTTTAATTAAATGAGATAATACAATAAGGTAACGGCATGAACACTTCTGCTATAATTTATAAATAAAGAAAAAAGCACTGGCAGTTGGTTTTAATTTATTTTGTTTGCTGTTCTTCCTGTAACAGTTTTTACTGTAGACATTGATGACTCATGTGTGTGTGACAATGCAAGTGATTCTTTGTAAAACTCATAATACTATATTAATACAACATTAGATGTTAATATTGATCCAACTAACCTATAACATCTTTTAACTTATTCAATTTGCTATAGACGATATGAATATCCACCAGAACTATTTCTTCTTGTATTATACGTGCTTTTTTTTATATTTTTTTTAACCATATTTAATGAGGGTGATCCATCCAGCTATTGCTGATCATTAGGGACCCTCAGAGGTCCACAAGACAAGATGCTTTTACATAAACAAAGTCTAATTACAAGTCTTTGGGAGTGGAGTTGTAATTTGGTCCTTTGAAAAAATCTTGACTTGTGACAGGACTTGAACCCAGGACCCTTGGAGTGGTAGCCAAGCATCATAACCACCAAGCCACAACTCCACTAACACAAGCTTCCCGTGCCGGGAATCGAACCCGGGCCGCGTGGGTGAAATCCTAACCCCTAGCTTGCTGTTGCAAGGGGCTAAAAATGTTTAATACAGTACTACTAATTAGAAATGTACTTTAAAAAAAAAGGCGCATAAGTTTAGAAACACATGTTAAACATGCACAGAAATATATTTTAAACATGTATACCTTTTTCTTTGTTCTTCTTTTAATACCATTTTTCCCTCCAGCTTTTCCATTCTTCAATGTTATAGGCTTACTTTCTTTTGATCCACTGTGACCCATTTTCTTCAATATTATATAACAGAAATTGTTAGTATATCCAGTTTTTATCTAAAAATCCAAGAGAGTCTTCTTAGGCTTATATTAATGCTGATTTTCTGAAAAACTTGTAATATTCGGTAATGCTGTGTATAACAGTCTAGATGAACAATTATATGAAGCTGACTGAAACATAATCTTGTTTAGGTGTTGGTTGTGTCCTCTCTCTACTTTACAAAACCTACAAATAAGTAAATAAGTTTAATTAAAAAAATTAATTGATTTAATTCCTTGTAAAAATGTGAGTATAAAAATGATTTTTTTAAAGCATATAGTATCTGGTAACTTTGTTGGTGGTCTAAAGCTAAAGATGTTAAATAGTAAAATTAAAATAATTGTTCCTTTTGTTCAGCTTATATTCAACAATTTCACTTACTACAGTGATTATTTGAGTGGAGTTCAGGTAGTATTTATACTTGGAAAAAAGTCCTAATTATTTTAAAGATGTATTGTCCCCCAAAAGCATGACAAATGAAGGTTAATAAAAAAAGACTTTGAATAGGTCATTTTGCAGTTTTAAAAAAGTTAATAATTTTTGTAGGAAAAAAAAATTAAGAAAAGTTTGTAATTTATAAAAAGACAAAATTAACAGTTAAATTCAACCAAAACCCCATTGACTTCTAGTCAATCTGACTATTTTCTCCTTTGAATTACAGTGTTTTCAGGTAAATAAATCAAAGTGAACAACTATTATGTGACATTAAAATGGCATATTCAACAAACAAATTATTTTTTCAGAGGCACAATATCTTTAATGCTTCTAAGCATTTAATTGGTTTTTTTTATATGTTGGGTGCTTATTAAAATTGTGATGGTAATAACACAAAATACATTTTAATATAACAAAATATTGTTACACTAGGCAGTAGCACATGAAGACAGTAACCCTGAGCAGATACTTCATCAACCTGGGTTCATGCTCAAGTATTCTACTTACAAGAATTTAGCAAGCTTGGCATCTCAGAAAACAGATAAAAAGACAGCAATGGAATTTTACCTTGAGGTGAGACAAGTATATACCCCTTCTATAACTGCCAACATTGGTCCACAAAACAATGATCCAGTATTATTTATAGTTAGGATAGTGCAAGCAGTTTAAAAATGTAACTTTGATTTTTTTCTTGTAGGCTATTAACATTGATTCAACTGATGTATCTTTGTGGTATAAAATAGGCAATTTAGCCTTAGAGTTGGTACATATTCCTCTGGCTAGAATAGCATTTGAACAAGCCTACCAATGTAACCCAAAGCACTGGCCTAGTCTTGACAGTCTATGTACTGTTTTATATGCTTTGTGTGACTACCCAGGTAAGTGAATTTATGTTTTCAACACTTCAACTGAGATGCTTTGCCTTTGTTGAATTCATTTTAACAAATAGTTTTGATCAATCAAATCAACTCTCTCAATCCAAAATTATTGAAATTGTATTCAGATAAAGACATTTGTACCAATTTAAACATATAACAATAGTTTTTCATTGTTCTCTTTTTTAAAGTTCTTTCATTGTACTGTAATTATTGTATACAATTGTATTTCTTATGTTAATGAGCAGGCTGTTTATACTACATTGCTAAGTGTTTTGAACTTGATTCCTGCTACCCAAAAGGTAATTATTTTCTTTAATTATCATGATGTAGATGTTTTTGTAAAATGCTTTGACTTAAAACATATTATTAGGCAAGGAGAGAAGGGAAGGGAGGCTAGCGTAGTAGCCTAGGGTTCTCATATTTTACATATGCTATATAATATAACATTGTAATGCATGAAAATACAGTTAGAATATAAATGAATTCATTTTAAATTCAGTTTTACTATGTTCTGTAGGTCATGTTTTACGAAAAAAGATCTTTTCTGAGCAGCCATCACTTGAAAGAGATACCTTTGTGTTGTTTCAACAATGGTAAGATTTTTTTCAGTGCCTTCTAATTGAAAGAATAGATCATTTGCACATGACATCACATACGCCAGACAACGTTGCGATGTATAGGAGGTGCCGGAATGTAGGTGGTTTTATACGCATTGACAATACCTTTAAAGGAATGTGCTGGCACACACATGAAAACTTAATTTGTACTTTTAGTGTAAAATCCTGTAGAATACAGCCTCTCCTGATACAAGGCCTAGCTCAGACTGTCTAGCTGAAATAATAACATTTGAAATAGAATAAAACTGTTTTAGGTGGTATATTTATTTTTATATTATATACCTCTTGCATGTCCATAAGAATACAAGAATATGTTAGAAATATACCAAAAAAATTAAGAAGCTTGCACTTTTGTAGAGTAGCTACACTCGAAACTCGTTGAATGTTGTGTGTATGACCAGATAGAATAAGATTTTCACGGCCCGACGGGACATATTAACCTTGGCCTAGCCTTTAAGGAGGTCATCTACTTTTTAAAATGTTATATGCCATTTCAAATTTCAAATAAACTGTAGAGTAGGCGAGTTGTCTTATATTCAATTATTGATTGTAACACGATGTGAACAGCAATAATGAACACAAAAGCCTGTCGCAAAGCCAAATATTTGTCCAGGTACCACCAAGATGGCCAAAAATGTGACGTCAGCACCTGTACATGTTGTGATTACAATATATCATTTCATATTAAAGTATGGCTGGCTATACATTTCTTAAAGGTAAAATTGAGAATGCCAACCAATGTTTTTATTGATATACAGTATCATATCCCTTCTGGAGTAAATTTTGAGAAATTTCCTCTTACCTCTTTGTAGGCATAACATAAAGTACTGCATACCTTTATTTACTAGTATTTTTTCCAATGCAATTCTTAAAACAATAATAGTTATTTCTAATTTGCAACTGTATATCTAGTGCTCTGACATCTGCCCTATGACATTTAATGTTTTGCTGGTTATAACCAACCCAGTCTAATACTTTACACATGAAGCACATTTTGTTGATTTATGTTGCCACATTTTTACATGTAAAATCAATCAAAGATTAAATTGTAATGCTTAATAATTCAAATCTAGATACCAATACCAAGACATTTTTAAAGTTTGAGGTAACATTTTTTCAAGCATATGTTTTGTTTTATGTCTTTTTTTTAGGAATGAAGAGCACTACAATGATGATAGTTGCCAAGACCATTCTCAGAAGGTATTTTAGAAAATATATAAATTTAACATACAGTACAGTTATTACTTACTGCTTCGTTCCCACACATAACCCTTCGTAGTCAACACGTGGGCCATTGTTTTTTGATTGCGAACTTACAAAATATTGTGTTTTGACCGCGATCCCATGCTCTCCCATGAAAGGCATTTGTCTTTTGATCGCGATCCCACATGCTCCCATGCTATATCACGGGAAGGTATTGTTTTGCTATTCCTCCAATCTCCAGGTATCAAAAGATAACAATGCTAGTATAATAACTTGGATCGACGAATTCTACCCCAACAGTTACGCCCGAGTAGGCCTTCCTAGCTACAGGCCTTGGCTAGGCCCAGAGCCTAGCGATTGTTGATATTAAATATTAAAAATGTTTCGTTTCCATTTCGTCGGACGTGATTTTCTCTAGAAAACTTGATTTAAAACAATAACCTGGTCGATAACCTCAAACACGCGTGAAGGCGGTGGATATATGCAGCATTTATGCTAAACAAAAGATGTACACAGTACCTAGATTTTGTGTCACATGACACGAAAATGTTCCTACATCTTTTTTCCTCCAAAATCTGGTCGGGACAAGAAAAATCTTAACATGGAATATATATTGATTTCGCATATATTTTCTTAATGTTCCCAGCCTAGGCTCAGTGTTTTTATAATTCACTAACCTAAAGATAGGATTAAATAATTTAGAGCGACGTAGGCCGCCTATACCTAGCCTCCTACAGTAGGTTCGAGTCCTTTGTCAACGTCCAGCCAAATCAGGCTAACTGGTGCATAGGGTGCCTACGAAAAATACATTGTGTGTGTGCACACATTGTCCATGCTTCTAAAAAGTCGATGACAGTGGACTGTATTACTCTACGAACCATCCTACGATCGACGTGTAATTATAATAACCATCATAGTACGCTGCTGACTACGATACGAACAATACATTGTAGGCCGGCTACTTTCACAACAATGACATTAGGCCTAGTTGCAAATCCTGCATTGGTGACATGTAAGGTGTGTGAAGCCAATAGATATTGGGGCAGGGGAAGCTGAAACATTGAGTAAAACGATGGCTAGGCCAAATGTGAACATATCGCCCATATTATACTCTCGAAACTGTGTGCCTACACTGGTTGATAGGCCTGAGCAGCTTCAACACTTTGTATAAGCACTTGGTGACTGCTCATTACTGTAAATTCTATTTTCCACCAATATATACAAATAAATAGGCTAATGTATCTAAGACACTGTATAAATAAGACTCAGGTGCCAGCGAGCCATAGCATCAAAAAGTTGCTGTGTAATATGATGTTGAAGTCCTATCAGCTGGCTGAAAATTACCCACATACTGTAGGCCAACAATTTTTATTGTAAATTTTAAAAAGGTTTAATTAGTTAAAACTGGGAAGACATTTTTTATTTAATTTTTTTAATTTTTTTTATACAGTATACTGAATAAATGTAACCAAATGAATGCATGACATATATTGCCTTTGTAATTGTCTTATAATGGTCGAATGATCATTCTCATTACGTGCAATAATTATATGAAACTGTAACTTAATTATTAATGACTAGAAGAAATACCTGCCCCAGAGTGGCTACATCTCTCCAACCATACTTCAGTGTAATACCTTTCCAGAACAATCTAATTTGAATACTTCAGTACTCCTTCAAACCCCCAATGCCCTCCCCAAGAATGGTTGAAATGTCATTTTGATACCCCATGTGTATGGATGCATGCAATAGCAGCCAAAGTGGTGAATTCAGACCTCATATAACCTGTAATTATTCAAAGTAGCAAATTATTTCTAATGGTTTTCAGTGTTTTTAAAATAGATGGTTATAAATGTTTGAAAATGGTTTCACATTTTTGAAGCACAAAAAAACAAGGTCTTAAAGCACTGAAAACAAGTAAAAAGTTAATTGAGGTTCAACTTAATCTCAGACTTTTCAAGACTGTGGCGTCTCCTATCCTAGTAAAGCTATAGAAACAATGACTAAATGGACAAAAATCAGAATGCTACTGTAATTATGAATTAAAAATGTAATGTTCCACAACTATAAATGATTGCTCTGAATTGAATGCATTAGTGTCACATTGTCAAATGGTACCAAAGGATGAGACATGAAATTAAGCGTAATAACTGTTGATATCACTTGATCTCTTTTTGTTACAAATTTATTATTAATATGTCTCGTAATTTGACTAGTATTGGTCAGTTTTATCTAGTTTTTCCTGCTGAATCAGAAGTTTGTTAAAAAAGGAAATGTTGCATTTCCTTAAAGAAACTCGATAAGTGAATGCTTGAAGTGCCATGTGAGTAAGCTCCTCATTCAAATATTGTTTGATATATGTTCACAAGAATAGTTTATTGTACCTACAGTACCTTCATCTAAGTATTAAAAGCACCTTCATGTATAATTATTTTTATTATTTATAAATTTGATATACCTACAATAGCACATCTATAATTCTCATTCTGTATTGCCAATCATTTTTTTTAATGACAAATACATTTCTCTATTAAATCATGGAGTAATAATTACTCTATGATTAAACCTAATTCTGTAACCCTTATCATCTTTGGTTTCACCGGTTAGCCCAACAAAAAGAGTTCAATAGATGACAGTTAAGATTGTTGAACGAGTCTGTTAATGCTAGAGTCTTTGATTCGCCAGTCAGGAAATTCATGGCTAGCAGGAAGCAAACAAAACATAAAAAAATAATATAATAACATATAAGCATAATAATATATAGATTTTTGTTTTAAATAAAAAAATGAATAAATTAATTTTAATTAAGTTTAAATTAAATAAGGTGCTATATAAATTGGAACCACAATTCTAAGTATATCAATGCAGAATATGCTTCTAAGTTGTAAATTATTATAAATAATCATTGATACATTGTTACCTCCACCTAGTAGGTTATATTTTTGTCTGAGATACGAGTGTGTGGTTGTCAGCAGGATAACGTCAAACTAATAGATGGATCTTTACCACATTGAAACCACATATAAATGGAAGACTTTTTTCAATTTTGGTGCAATCCGGACCAGGATCCCTATGGACCACTTTTATTATTTTGATAATAATTTTAGTTAAACGTCAAAACTACAAGGTGGATCTTTATCCCGATTCTTGATCCTTTTTCTTGTTTGATTTTGTAATGGTGACCCAATGTCTGCTTAAGGCCTGTGTATACTATTTACAACACATGAAACAAAAAAATATTAAATGCTTTCATCCTATAAGATAGATAGAACTACAGGATCAGGTGGGGATCTTTGAACAGGTGGGGACGTAATATTGGCAGAACTTCATAAAATCACATCACTGTGCTGGGAAAACAGATGCTCTTAAAGATGCCAACATTATTACACTGGTTAAAAACAAAGGAAGCGGGCTTAACAACTATAGAGGAACATCACACAAAGTATTTTTGCCAAAACCATTTTGCCATGCTTCTAAACCATAGCTGAACATGTTCTGCCTGAAAGCCGATCTACTGTAGATATGGTATTTTCCCTTACATAAATTCATGAAAAGGCCATTGAACAATACCATCCTACATATAATTTTTATCGGCCAGTGTTGGCCGCACCACCCTCAAAGAAGTTTTAAGAAAATTTGGTTGCCCCGAAACATTACTTTCCATCATCGTAAATGTTCATCAAGGCATGATGCATGCCACTATTCAACATGAAAGCTGTCAGAAACATTTGCCATACAAAATGGTGTGGAACAAGGTTCTTTTTTGGCATCTTTCTTGCTGCTCTTCTACAATGTGCATACCCTGACCTCACTGGAAATCTCTTTAAACTTTCACGTTTAAAAGCATGTTCTAACATTAATAAAAAAAAATTCTATATGGAGAGCTGGCAATTGGTAACACTTTTTCAAAACAGGAAGAGAAAGAAGACATACGAATGCTCCAACAGCTACATAGTAAGACGGATGTTAGAAACAATCATCGATTTCTTCGATCATGATATTTATTTGTATTAGTTTGTTGAGGAAATATATTATCTAAAGATATTTTTATTATTGAATTGATGTAACAATTTGGCTTAGAAAAAAATAATCAGAGGCTTTGTAGACTACAGTACATACACTGTACTCATAGCCACACATATAAATAATGTCATCGTGGCGTTTAATTTTTTACGTACACTGATTGCCTGCAATCTAAACAATAGGTACGCAGTTTTCTGCCATTGTCCCTTTGTACGAATTGTTCATGGCCCAGCTCACTATAGTATACTTGTGAATACTGTATGGGCTGTGTCATATTACATCTATGGACCAAAATGCGTAGTTATTTTCCAGGCATAAATCGGCAATTCATTCACAGCTCTTAGAAGTTTTAGATGTACCTTCATACAGCATGAAGGAATGAATTATGTTCACGGTCTAGTAGTGAGGGTAGAGGGCATGTTTTGGATAAGAGGTGATCGCTGTGAATTAAAGTGGGGTTCACCCCCTGGCTAGAGGCCTGATTATGAAATCATTTAATTTGGTTTTGTGTTTTTTGTGGAAAAAATATATGTTTATTAATCATCATTTATCTTTCTGGTATAAAAAGGCCTTTACAGGGGATTCAATTATGTAAAAATGATGTTTTGAGTGGTTGTACTGTATTAAACATTGTGTCGCCATTTAAATATTTTTACCAAAATAGATAGTTTTATAAATTCACAAATAATTTGAGTTCTCAAATGCTGTTCGCACTGTTTATCAACATTTATAAATAGTGTATGTGACGTGTGAGCAATAGAGTCCCATGGTAGTTGCTATGTCTGATGCCATTGCCTCAGTCGTTCACTGTGAAGGAACTCAACCTTCCTGCAAACTACAGGAACTCATCAATTTAAATTTATAGATTGTCAACTGCTTATATTAATCTGTATATATCATGCCTTTGCAGATGAAACTCAGACCGACATGTTGAATTTATAAATGTTATTTCTACTGTATATGGCTGTAACTTTCTATAGTATTTTTGTACTGATTGACACCTATCTAATTTTGAAATGGAGTATCATGGTTATTTAATCGCAAAAAATTAAATGATTTGTACATCCTGATGATGAAACTTACACTTAATTCACTTTACATAGTACTCCAATGCAAGTTTTATTTTTCTTTGCTTTCCTCATTTCTTTTTATTTTTTTCTACAACGTATGGCCTTGCACAGCCTTGATAAACCCTTGGGTGAATCAAACGTTTTCCGTGAGAAAACAAAGTATATTATTACTAACCACTGTGAATCATAGTTATTCCAAATATGAAGCCTGATAGATTAGGTCTTTGTATTGTGTAGTTGTGCAGTTTATTACATAGCAACATTTTCACATAGAAGGCATGAATTCAAAGTAGTTTGTTAATGTATAATTTAAGCAGTTTTTTAGTTTATTAAACTCCTAATGCTTCAATTAAGTGTACACTTTATTTTCAGTTAATCAATCAATCAATCAATCAATTTTATTTCTCAAATAAAAACAAAATACCGTTACATTTTCTAGAAAGAATAGATAATAAATGAGAAAAAGGGGTACCCCACTAGAAGCTTAAGCTTTAAAATGTGGGGTCCAGGCAACATATTTAAAAATAAGGTAAGGTAAGAAATATATATAATATATGATAATGAACAAAAAAAGACATTTAACTCAACAAATGCAGTTATTATTTAACTTAAGACAGATATATTATTAACTTAAACAATAATAGTAGAAACAAGGTATTCATGTAATTTGAACTTAAATGAAGATATAAAATTAATCATTTTGAGTTCTTCAGTTAATTTTATAATATGTAATTGTCTTATAATACCTGTCATGCTGTTATTTTTTGGACTTGTTAAAGTGTATTTTTGTATTTGTAATTCTGTCCCAGATTGCGCATTAATTAATTGTTTGAAATTTAAATGATTATGTAGTATAGGAAGTCGTATACACTGGAGGATTTTGTGATATCCTGTCTACTATATTAAATTAACTATTTTATCCCAATCAGGCCAGATTTGTTTGTTTTTCTACTTGTATTGTTGACATTACAAACTTGCTGTCAACGTTAGCTCTTTAGAAACTTTGTCCCACATTCAATGTATAGCAACTTGTGAAAAGGTGTAACAATGCATATAAATATATGTAAACATTTTCAGCATGTTAACAATTTGTGCAAGCAATACACATTTGTGATCAATTTGTGAAATGGCACAGTTTAAGCGTGCTGTGATCATGCCAGTGTGGCTAATAGCAAACAGTTCATAAGATAGTATATTTCCTGCACAGTTTCTGAATGATAAATGCATAGGTTGCCCATGCAGACCATGTGATCTAGCACAGGGGCATGTGCAGGATTTATTTTTTTGGGGGCTTAAAACGTAAATATTGAGAACTTTGCGAGAGGAGCAAGCAACAATAGGCTGGGGCTAGGGTACGAAGGCCCGAAAGCGCCAGCGTTTTAGAGAATTTTAGCCTAGGCATACAGAAGTTTTGCTGTAAATTTCCTAAAGTCTCACTAATAAATACAATTATTGTCCATGATCTAAATATAGAAAATATATGCGAACTGCAAAAGTAGTAAAATGTACCCCACGTATGGACGGGCCAAGTGGTATGTCGTAGGAAGACTTGGCATGTATGCTCTCTAACTGTAGGCAAAAATGATTTTGCACAAAATAAAAAAAAAATTGATGATTTCAAACTTGTCCATAAACATGTTCCTTATGGATAAGTAGGCCTATACGTTTATGTTTGTTTGCCTAAGTTCTCTATTGTTATTGAACTTACTGTATCATTATGTCAACCACTATTTTTTTACCCAATTGCATGTGACTCTTTAGAACATGCATATGACTAGTTTGACTAACACTTTCTTTTTACAAATGCTATATATTTCATAGAATTATGCCTGAAGTGATTTGCTTCTTAGCTTTATTTTAATATTTGCTTTTTAATAACATTTTAATACATTTTAAGAAAATTAGGATTTTATTAATACTGTAGCATGTTTGTAAATTCTACTTGTTTATTGGGAAACGGTGCTACAATGTGACATAGTACTGATCATTGTTGCATGATAATTGGTGCTTTAGTATATAAAATTTGGCGTAACATAGAGGGAGAAAATGTAAGCTTAAATATAAAAGGCAATAGTAATGAACTAGTATGAACTAGAAGAATAAATTTGTTTGTACTTACCATTATAGTGTATACAATGATTTAAATAATGTCCTTAATAAAATTCACCATTAAAATCCAAATTGTATTTGTGGACTTCAGTTATATCACACTATTGCAACACAAAGCAAAGTAATGTTAAAATTAGTTTGTAATAGTCTTCAAATGTGCGGTCAAATTCAAATTTCCCCTGATTTAGTTTGGTGAATTATGATTCATCGTTGTGGGCGGAGCATATTTATGATCGGGAAGCCTGTAGCTACCTGTAACGTGCCAATTCCTACTTCTAATTTACAGTATATATTATCAAAAATTTAAATAGTATAGATAATAAAGTAGGTGAGGTATATACAGTATTTATTTAAGGTTTTAATTATAAAATAAAAATAATACTGGTTAAAAGTAAACTGTAACATACCATACGTTTTAAAGATATTGATCCTGTGAATAAACTGTTTTAATTAAATGGTCTTCAGATTTGACCTTTTTCATGTTTTATTGGTATTTTAAATACTTTTTATTATTTCTGTATTTTAGTATGAAATAACTAAATTCTGATTTAAATGTATCTGTTTATTTGTATACAAAACAAATTAAGCATACAATGGTTTTTGAATATTAAGAATTTAACATTTAGGAATGGATGTATGTTTCTTTAACGTACTATCATCAAATTCTAGTAATTAACTATTCATAGAAAACAAACTGCTTCGAAAAATAAGTATTGAAATGTGTAGATAGTGCATATTCTAATTTTGACTTCCTTCAGTTAATAATGCCATGAGTCAGTCTATGTACTTTACTGGATACCTGTGTTTCATTGATAACCAATCCTTGTCTATAATACTTTATAATCTCTACAAATACATTTTTTATACTATATTTTCTAAAATTTAATATGTAATAATGTGCACATTATTGCAAATGTTGATTTCCATATCAGATAAAACATTTTGAAAACATGAAGCTGACTATAGTTTAAAGTTAAGTTATTGCATTCTGTTAATAAATATTATTAATTATAACCATTTCACTATATTTCCCAATTTCTGTAAAAACAACTGTATATTTTTATACCAATTTGAGCATACTGTGTATATACAGTATATTATTTTTTATTAATCAGTGTTTTTTTGCAATTTCAGATTTTAGAAGAAGCATTTGAGCTACGTAAAAAGAGAGAAACTGAGATAGCCCCAAAGAAGCACGTCAAGTTTCAAAAGCCATTGAAATTATTCACGTATGCATTATACCCCTTGTACACCGCCGAGCTTAATAGAAACCTGTGCTATGTCCCGATAAATTTCCTTTTCACACCTGATTCATTAACCTGGGAATAACGCGTGTTTTGTGTATTTACACTGCAAAAACCAACCATGTAAATATCGCCCTCTCTTGCATGAAGAGACACCCTAGCAACGGTCTGCTCATTATACCTCCTACAAGTCTACTGGTGAAGAATAATATTTCTTGAAATAAAAATGAATAAAAAATAACCATACGTTTTATTTTATTAAATAAGCAAATAAACAACCTTGTCCATGATGAGAAATTGTTGCATAAACTAATAAACCATTTATGAAACAAATCTAAAGATATGCAAGTAGAAAATACACAAGTCTTCTGCATCTCGTCTGAAATGTCAACATCAGTAGTTTCCACAAAAGATTCAACAGTTCTCAAGAACATCTACCATAAAGTTCATGTTGTCATTCTTAAAGGTTAAATTATGATTTAGTTTGTGTTCAAGCTTTAAAGCCATGTTATGATTATTCGGCATACCTTCTCTTATCTTAAAGGGCAGAGGCATTTCGTAGTGATCATCTGTACGCTGAACTACATTAGAGTCCATGATATCCATGAATTTACGATCATCGGCTGACATTGCAGATTAACCAGGCTTATCGTCATTAAAATTTTGTTCATACAATATCAAAATCATCTCTTTAGCAGTAGTTTGACTTACCAAACGATTCTTCGGTGATACATTTGAGTCCTTTTCCGAAGCAACCATGTGATTAGACACCGACACTTCCGGAACCTTTTGGCACACGGTGCCCACGACACCCCATCCAAGAGCTGATAGTTGTCCATGTGGCTAAACTTGCGACATGACCGGATGATTTGCTATGCATAGTTGACGAAAGTAGATTGGTTTTATTCCCCTCCAACTTTAGTTTCTCAGCAATGCTATCTGAAATAAAACAAGTATTAGACTGGGGGTCCAAAATACAATAGATTAGAATTTCATTTTGTGGGCATCGAGAACTTCGAAGCCAAACAGGCACTATCATAAAAGTACTTGATGATTTACTTGTAACGGAGGTGCACAAAGACCTATTAACTTTATCTAGCCTTTATCGTTTTGCTCAAAAATATGCAAGCTTGATAAATGTTTGTTTTTACAATGTTTACATGTCATAGCATTGGAGCACTGGTATGCTAGATGTTCATTAGTCATACCACATCCGTAACATAACTTGTGTTCACACAGATACTGCGTTTGGTCACGTCTTGTCAGCTTATTAAAACCTTCGCATTCATCTATATGATGGTCCTTAGCGCAATACGTACAGGTCATGTTCACTTTGGTGGCAAATGATTGAGATGTTCGTTGGCGTTGTGTAGTATACTTCTTCTCTGGTTCATCAATCCGTGGTACAGTTGGTTGTTGAATAAACATTGGTACATTGGCTTCATCAGCCCTTGCTCTGACAAAACCTGCAAATATTTCAAAACTTAGAAAAGAGTCAACATTAGCATTAGATTGTACAATATTTCGCCACTATTTTCTATGAAATAAGGTACCTTCTTTATTAGTTTAAGGTTCTCTTGAGGGTAATCTAAAACTCCCAAATCCGTAATCTTTTGTTTAGCTACCATGATTTCGTTAAAAAAATCTGAAAATACTCCAAGACCAGGCGCATCTCTTGGTTGAATCTTTGGCCAACTTTCTAACTTGTACAAAAAGAAATAACACGTCGGTACAGGAATTGTCATAGCTTCAGGTGAGGTAATTATTGGCAATGATATAGTAGGAACTGTCATATATGAAGTAGATGCAATCACGATGCAACAACCCCAGGTATTGGCGCATACTGCCCAAATGAAGATATCGTTGATGGCCGTTTATACGTATTGTAATGTTGTGTTGCAAAAGTAGCACTAACTGAATTATGTTCAACAGACGATATCTTCTCGGGAATGTTATCAACATATTGTTGAATATCATCTGTAGATTGTGTAGGTAATTCGTCTAAGTACTCCATAAATGAGGTAACGGATTTAGAATCTAATTGTTTTACCGTACTTTGATCGGCGTCCAACTTGGCAAGTTCCTTTTCCTGCTGAAGTTTCCTTAATTTGGTTTCATTGTCAAGGTGCAAATGTTTCAACCGCATTTCTTCTTCCAGCTCCACTTTAACAGACACTTTTTGTTCTTCCAAGTTCAATAATTTCTCCTTTATGTAAAATGTAAAAAAGAACAAGTTCGCATAGACCGCGTAGATTTTCTGGCTGCACTTGTTCCGAATGAACGAGATGAATTTCTAGATGAATCCCAATTTTCCTGTGCCAACTCCATCCTATATTGGTTTCCTTTTTCAGTTTGAGCAGGCACCTTCCTCAAATTGTATCCACCTTAACCAAACTGCGAATCGTCTTCCGTTCCGCAACACAGATGAAACAATTTGATTAGTTTCCGCACTGCAGGTTTCGTCCCGGGTTGACTTGATGCTGAATACATTCCGCATCACTTACTGGGTTGTTCAGCGACCCGGGTACATTTTTACATCGTTTACCCTGTCCAACATTTCCGCATTTCAGTGTCCCGGGTACGACTCCAGTTACAGAATTCCGGATCAACTCCGTAATTTTGCTGGCGGTGTAAAAGGGGTATTAGTTTCTTTTTAATTTAACATTTCAATATATGTTTAATGTTTCTGTATTACTTAACTAAATTTTGAAGTAATAACATTGTTTTATTTTGTAGTAATAAAGGAAGGTAAACTGAATATTTTATAAACGGTTCATTTAAATTGTTTTCGTTATTTCTGTTTAATTAATAACTCAAACTCTTGAAAAAGATTGATAGTATAGATCATTGTGTAAAAAGATTGATTGTTTTTTAGATGGAAGTGTCTTGGGGATTGCTTAATATCTCTGTATGAATATGTAGAACATGCTGAAAGTTTTGTAAGTATTCAAACTAAATCGTGTATTGAGCTTTGAATCATTTATAAAACAAAACTGAATTTTACCAAATACATGGAAAAAAGTCTTGGTAAATCCAAGACCTTGAGAGTGTTTTTTAATATTGTGCACTTATTCGAAAACAGTGTAGTTATTCAAGCACTTACAATATGTAGCAATTTTTTCATGAAAATATCTAAAAATGAGACTTGTTTCTCATCACAATCAGATTGGCCAGGCTTGTTAATTGACAGATTGAAAAGGTTAAAAGAAACAAAATAGAATCAACCGGTTTAATTATCAAAAATATCAGAGATTAAAAAAAAACAGAATTTAATTTTGTTTTAAAACAGTGTCAGTTTAAAATCTTCCATTGAGCTTTACTTGTGCTGCTTTGATGATATCCTAATCTTTAAAATAAGCTCAAGAAAAGTATGCTCACAGAAAAAAAACAAACAAAAAGGTTCTACTTCTCCTAATATTATGTTTTGTTTATTTAGAAATGTATTTAAATAAGTAAATAAGTATGTATTTTGTAATAATTATTAGTTTTGAATCATGTAATAAAAGCTTTATATAATTTTTGATGTTTTTGGAAACTTTTTTAATTTTCAGAGTTTTAGTAGTGGACTTGACCTTGCCAGTTGTTTGAATAAGAAGGGTAAGTATTGTTGGATTACCAAGTTTACCCTTATCCAATTATAATTGATTGTGAATTATATATATATATATATATATCTACAAACATTAAATAACAGTTTCTGTTATTTGCTGAGTAACACAGCTTGATATTACAGAGTTAATTCCATTTACCTTGATTTACCTTGACATGGTTATTGGCCATTTTTCTTTTACATGGGTTTATATATTTAGAAAGTAATTATTGTATAATGCTTTTAAATATTACCCTCTAATATGTAATGACTCATAAATGCCATATTAAAGTGTTAGTATATTTTAGTAACGTTTAATAAATTATCAGTTAGAAAAATAATGTCTGTGCTTATATTTCCATATCTAGCTGAAATAAAATAATCTCTATTTAAAAACAGTTAAAGTTGTTGATATAGGTTACTTCGTTTTATTTTCATATGTCTAATTTTGCTTTTTGCTTACTTGACAATATAGCTTCTTGTTTGTAAAATAATAAATCAACTATCCTAAAAATTACAGATAGTAACTTAGTTAATGTCTTGACATATTTAGACCATTTACAAAATTAGAAGGTGACAAAGGTCTAGGACTTTATTTAGGAGAGAACATCTCAACTGTTCTATAGGATAATTTGACAGCAATTAAGGAACAACATGGGATATGTGCTAAAATTGCTATCCATGGATGAAAATGTCCAAAATCAGTGTCAAAGGTTAAAAATGTGTGGTTTTTATTATATTTGGTCTAATACATACATAATACAGCGAAAAAAATGGCCGGAATTGCTTTTACTGACCCAAAATATGTATTGAAAAAAAGACATTTTCGGGGTTAATTAGACAACCTGTATTTTTTTATATTATATATTATATTATTACTGATGCTTCATATTCTTAATTGTTCTTATTACTTTTTGTAACCATGTTAAAGGGCCAACTGAAACAGGTTGGTCCTCATTTTATGCTTCGTATTAATTGTATGGCATTTGATGAAATAAATGTTTGTTGAATTGTTGTTGTATGGTATCAAATGAAAGCCCACAGAATACACCTAGATTGACTTTCATTCAATAGTTGTTAATTCTAGAATATTGTTGGTACTTTGGTACACATAAAGTAGATTACTAAATGTGCAAGATATGTTCTGTGATATATATATTTCTATATTTGTTTCTTTTTGTCTGTTTTGTTATTGCGTCGCTTTCTAGGTGACACCACCATCTTTTGAAAATAAATGTTTGATTTTTTTTTGTAGATGATTTACCTTTCTCTCAGCAAGATATGGACATTGAGGTTAAAGAATCTGCTGTGAAAGAAAATGAAGAAAAAGAAGCAGTGCATCAAACATCAAGTGATGATCCTACTACTGATATGGCAATAAGCTCCATATCAAACATGAGTTCTCTAACATCCACCATGCCTACATCTATTTCAGATACCCAGAGAGGTAAATACTCAACTTAAAAAAAATCCTTTTATTTCTGTGTTGTAAATAAGCTCTTACAGGCTGTTAGTTTATAATTTATATTTCCAATTTATTTGACTGTATGATTTTAGTAACAACTTCAAAGTAGCTTTTAGCATTAGGGAGTTGGTAATTGGTCAGATGTTTGGCCTACTGTGATGTAAAGTAATTGTATTGTACGGCAAGTATATTTGAGAATACTAATTAAGTGATTCTTAGGTGTGTTCACTAGTATTCTCATATGTACTAAAGTACAATTACGTCATGGTAGGACAAACATCTGACCATTTATTACTAATCATTACTATCGTGATGTACAGTAATAACAATTGCAATTAAAACAATATAAGAAATCTTATTACTCAAAGCTAACTGGAGTCAATTAATAGCCTTAGAGGTGTTAAGAAAATACTTTGTAAGATGCTGTGGTATTTATGCTAACTTTGTCTTGACCTCATGGATATCAAGCCCAATTATATTATTTGTAGTACTGACAATCATACCACTGTATCTTGTACTGTACCTTCTATTTGGTGTATATCACTATTAGATAACTATATAAACCTGAGTAGATTCTTCTCATTTGATTGGAGGCAGTATCTTATTCAATCAGTGAGTGGGTTGACTGTAAAACCTGAAATTATAGCTGATACGGTAGTTGAATCGATGGCGGCCAATCAAATAACCATTACTTGACATTGCAGCTAACAATTTCATAGTAGCAAACTGGTTAGAGTTGTTGATTGGATGCTTTTAATCATTATTTTGAGAATGCCAATTAGCCATATTTTAAATTGAGTTGTAGCAGAAGCAGGTATTAATGGTCAGAGCTTGTAGATGTTAGGTAATTGAGTTGTAGCAGAAGCAGGTATTAATGGTCAGAGCTTGTAGATGTTAGGTAATTGAGTTGTAGCAGAAGCAGGTATTAATGGTCAGAGCTTGTAGATGCTAGGTAATTGAGTTGTAGCAGAAGCAGGTATTAATGGCCAAGCTTGTAGATGATAGGTAATTGAGTTGTAGCAGAAGCAAGTATTAATGGTCAGAGCTTGTAGATGCTAGGTGGAAGAACCATAAATTGCACAAATATGAAAACCCGATTTTGAGCCAGTGAGTGGCCATTGAGGACAAATTAATTAAAAGACATACCTTTTATTGCTGTTAGACAGGATGCTGTTTATCATCATATCCAGCAATTACACTTAAACCAGATAGCAGATGAAGTTCCTGTTCAAATAAAATTAGAATTAATCATCGTTTTACAAACTACTATAACTTAATACAAATGACTCTCAAAGATTAAGTGACAGTCAAAATATTACAAAACATTTTGTTACAAATGTTAATATCAATGTGTATGACCATAATCTATTCATAGTTTCTCGCTCTGTATTATCAAGAATAATTTATTAGGATTGTTTTAATAACATAAATGATACTCTTTTTTTTAGTATCACAGACAATTACAATGGAGACTGACCATGATTATGCAAGTCCTAGTATAAACATAGAGAAAAGCAAGAAAGGGCCAAAGAGAAAGAGAGGTCCAGGGGATGAACCAGCCCCTGGTAAACGTCGGTCTGCTAGAGTAAGCTTAAGACTCAAATCAAAATTGTTCAAACGAGAAATGATATGAAAACTTATTTACATAAGAGTTAAGACAGACTATAATTTAGTTAAAGTTGCATACACTGCAAGCCTGAATTTAGTGTTGTGTTGCGAGAAAGTGTAAAGAATATAAAGTGTTCAAAATTTACTGTGTGCTTTAGTTGATGGAGCTGGTGAAATTTGATGTGGCTAGTGCAATTGTGCATACTCTTGATGTCTAAAACATCAAGTAGCACAAAATTTCATCATCATCATCATGATAGGATCAATAACTCTCATCATCTTTATCGTCATTATCATCATTATCATCAACACAGCGAAGACAAATATTCTGCCCTAGTCCGCATATTTTTTTAGAATTTTTATTTCTTTTAAAAGGTGCGGAACACTACTACCAAAAAGAAGGAAGAAGTTGTTAATTATCAAACACGCTTAAGAGGGTTTCTTCCATCGAGTCTGTAAGCAATTAACAATTTTTTTTTACTTCCACAAAAAAATGATATAAACAATTATAGATAAAATGAATGCATTTGATTACAGTTGAAATACTGAATGTTTAATGGATGCAATTTATCATTGAATGGAAATAGACCTGCTTATCTTCATCCACGTACTGAAAATATTCTTTACTTTATTTCATTTGTATATAATGGGTGATCTTTTCAATAATATAAGATTTTTCCTCTTGTTCAGTACACAACGCACAAAACAATTTCATAATTCAAAACATTGTTATATCTGCAATTGGTGAATGTTTTAAATTGGTTTCAGTAAATTGAAAACTTTTTAATTTTATGAACTCAATAACATCATGATGAAAAACATAGCCATAGCTTGTGACTTAAATCAATATAACACATCACACGAATTGATATAGTTTAAACGAACAATATATTGCAGAATGAATTGCAGTCCTTTAAAGAGCAACAACTGAAAGTAATAAAAACTGCGTTTTACTTTTTGGAAAATAACTTTAATTTTCCGAAAGATTGTAGCTATAAAGTATTGAAATGATGACAATTGTTGTTTGTATAATACTGTACTAGGAGGAATGTTGATGATATTGATGAGAGTAGTCAAGATAGTTGTATTATGAATGATGACAAGGTGATTACTGCTGAACCATTGGTACCATCGTCTACAGGTATGATATTAAGTTTGCTCTCAATAGGTGGAGATTTTATCTTTAAAGAATTCTCTTGATTTTAGATGATTTGATTTTTATTATATGTTTGCACTGTTGTGTAGTTTAATACATTGGTGTACCCTAGCCATATCATGTACCATGCTTTATTTTCTTTCTCCATTCAAATGGTTGAAGGTGGTATTGCATGGCCAGCAATTTATAAAATGGTTGTACAACATGGTAGACATGATGTTGCGCAACAGGAAACCCACCTGCAGAATGTGTAGTCTATATTACTGCTCTGCTCCATGACCAAAATCTGAGCTTCAAATATGTGCATGGCATTGAAAATGGACGCAGTGAATTACAAAACATAACTGTCAATCTTGTGAGAATATCCCGTCCATTTGTGTGTGATTCTCAAAAACTATTAATTGACATGTTGGTTGAAATGTCTATTCTGACAAAAGTATAAAATTGTGAACCCTGTCCATTGGCCCGACATCATAGATAAATAATGGTGTTGGCCTTTTTGTTCCTCTTGTTTATGTGGCATGTTTGAGACAGGTATGCTATGTATAAGACGCGAGTGAATCCGATTTTCATTTTGTCTACCTATCTTCAAAACCTTTGTCTACCTATCTTCAAAACCTTTGTCTACCTATCTTCAAAACCCTTGTCTACCTATCTTCAAAACCCTTGTCTACCTATCTTTAAAACCTTTGTCTACCTATCTTCAAAACCCTTGTCTACCTATCTTCAAAACCCTTGTCTACCTATCTTCAAAACCTTTGTCTACCTATCTTCAAAACCCTTGTCTACCTATCTTCAAAACCCTTGTCTACCTATCTTCAAAACCTTTGTCTACCTATCTTCAAAACTCTTGTCTACCTATCTTTAAAACCCTTGTCTACCTATCTTTAAAACCCTTGTCTACCTATCTTCAAAACCCTTGTCTACCTATCTTCAAAACCTTTGTCTACCTATCTTCAAAACCTTTGTCTACCTATCTTCAAAACCCTTGTCTACCTATCTTCAAAACCCTTGTCTACCTATCTTCAAAACCTTTGTCTACCTATCTTCAAAACCCTTGTCTACCTATCTTCAAAACCCTTGTCTACCTATCTTCAAAACCTTTGTCTACCTATCTTTAAAACCCTTGTCTACCTATCTTTAAAACCTTTGTCTACCTATCTTCAAAACCCTTGTCTACCTATCTTCAAAACTCTTGTCTACCTATCTTTAAAACCTTTGTCTACCTATCTTTAAAACCTTTGTCTACCTATCTTTAAAACCTTTGTCTACCTATCTTCAAAACTCTTGTCTACCTATCTTCAAAACCCTTGTCTACCT